>NC_068302.1:24989787-25239787 GCF_025860055.1 Xyrauchen texanus | reverse complement strand
CTTGTTAGTTCTTGCATGTTTTTGTATGCTCTGTGCCAGGTTTCCCGTGTTTTTCTTTATTCCGAGTTTTCTTTATGTTTATTAAATAAACTGCTGCACTTAGATCCTCATTATCTGCCTGCTTCATCACAGAAGAACTAACCACCATTATGGATCTAGCAGCCGTCAGAATTCTCCTCCTCAGTCAAGAGGACCGTCCAGTTGAGGATCACGTTCGTGAGTTTTTAGAGCTGGCAAATTTAGTGGACTACCCAGAATTTTCCTTGGTGGTTTTCTTCAGAGCAGGTCTCAGTAGTTCACTAAAGGAGCTGTTGCCTCCGGCGGATCCTCACTGGACGCTCCTCGAGTTCGTGGAGGAGACTCTAGGAGTTAGCGGCTCGCTGTTCACTGTGGGTGTAGAGGAGGAGGGCTTAACATCTCCTCCCACTGTGGTCACCCCCCAGACTTCCATGGCTCGTCCCCCCACGCCTGCCACGGCCAACGAGCCAACGCCCACGCCTGCCACGGCCAACAAGCCAACGCCCACACCTGCCATGGCCAACGAGCTGGAATTCTCGTCCGTCCCATAGCCGGCGTTGCCAGCTTCGTCCGCCCGGAGGAGGAGGAGGAGAAGAGGGAAGGCTTCTGC
Organism: Xyrauchen texanus; assembly: GCF_025860055.1. Lineage (NCBI taxonomy): Eukaryota > Metazoa > Chordata > Actinopteri > Cypriniformes > Catostomidae > Xyrauchen > Xyrauchen texanus. The sequence continues at coordinate 25,239,159 of NC_068302.1, read as the reverse complement.
TCTCCAGCCCACGCCTGCCACGGTCAGCGAGCCAGAGCCCACGCCTGCCACAGTCACCGTCCCAGCGCCTGTAGCCTCGACCGTCCCAGCGCCTCCCGAGCCTCCGCCTCCCAGGGCTCCTCCTCCCGAGCCTCCCAGGGCTCCGCCTCTGGAGCTTCCCAGGGCTCTGCCTCCCAGGGCTCCGCCTCTGGAGCTTCCCAGGGCTCTGCCTCCCAGGGCTCCGCCTCTGGAGCTTCCCAGGGCTCTGCCTCTCAAGCCTCCCAGGGCTCCAGCTCCCGGGCCTTCCACCACTCCGCCCACACAGCCTTCAAGGAATCTGCCTTCCACGGCTCTGCCCCCTGAGCTTTCCACAGCTCTGCCTTCCACGGCTCCGCCCCCAGAGCTTTCCACGGCTCCACCACCAGAGCCTTCCAGGAATCTGCCCCAGCTCCGCCTCCCATGGCTCCGCCTTCAAAACCTTCCATGGCTCCATCTCCCTGGGTCTTCTGGGCCTCCCAGGGCTCCGTCTTCTGGGCCTCCCAGGGCTCCGCCTTCCACAGCTCCGCCTTCCATGGCTCCGTCTTCCGGGCCTCCCAGGGCTCCGCCTTCCACAGCTCCGCCTCCCAGGGCTCCGCCTCTCGAGCCTCCCAGGGCTCCGCCTTCCACATCTCTGCCTCAAGCCTCCCAGGGCTCCGCCTCCCAGGGCTCTGCCTCTCGAGTCTCCTAGGGCTCCGCCTCCCAGGGCTCCACCTCTCGAGCCTCCCAGGGCTCCGCCTTCCATGGCTCCATCTTCCGGGCCTCCCAGGGCTCCACCTTCCACAGCTCCGCCTTCCATGGCTCCGTTTTCCGGGCCTCCCAGGGCTCCACCTTCCACCGCTCCGCCTTCCATGACTCCATCTTCCGGGCCTCCCAGGGCTCCACCTTCCACAGCTCCGCCTTACATGGCTCCATCTTCCAGGCCCCCCCAGGGCTCCACCTTCCACAACTCTGCCTTCCATGTCTCTGTCTTCCGGGCCTCCCAGGGCTCCGCCTTCCACAGCACTGCCTTCCATGGCCCCGCCTCCCAAGCCTCCCAGGCTTCCTGACCCTGTTCCCGTCCTGTGGCCTCCTCCTGACCCTGTTCCCATCCTGTGGCCTCCTCCCAGGCCCCCTGACCCAGTCCCTGTCTTGTGGCCTCCTCCCAGGCCTTCTGACCCGGCCCCTGTCCTGTGGCCTCCTCCCAGGCCCCCTGACCCAGTCCCTGTCCTGTGGCCTCCTCCCAGGCCCCCTGACCCAGTCCCTGTCCTGCGGCCTCCTCCCAGGCCCCCTGACCCTGTGGCCTCCTCCCAGTCCCTGTCTTGTGGCCTCCTCCCAGGCCCCCTGACCCGGTCCCCGTCTTGTGGCCTCCTCCCAGGCCCCCTGACCCGGTCCCCATCTTGTGGCCTCCTGAACCGGTCCCCGTCCTGTGGCCTCCTCCCAGGCCCCCTGACCCGGTCCCCGTCCTGTGGCCTCCTCCCAGGCCCCCTGACCCGGTCCCCGTCCTGTGGCCTCCTCCCAGGCCCCCTGACCCTGTTCCCATCCTGTGGCCTCCTCCCAGGCCCCCTGACCCAGTCCCCATCCTGTGGCCTCCTCCTGACCCGACCCCTGTCCTGTGGCCTCCTCCTGACCCGGCCCCTGTCCTGTGGCCTCCTCCCAGGCTCCCTGACCCAGTCCCCATCCTGTGGCCGCCTCCCAGGCCCCCTGACCCAGTCCCCGTCCTGTGGACTGCTCTGTTTGCCCCTTGTGCCCCCTTGGAGTGCTCTGTTTGCCCCTTGTGCCCCCTTGGACTGCCTGTTTGCCCCTTGTGCCCCCTTGGACTGCCTGTTTGCCCCTTGTGCCCCCTTGGACAATTTGTTTTTTGTTTTTGTTCTTTTTGCTTTTTGGAGTGTCTGGAATCCGCTCCTTAAAGCGGGGGCTCTGTCATGTTCACTGTTGTCTTTTGTTTTTGTGCTTTTATGTTGAAGTTTAGTTTTAGTTCCTGTTTGGTTTTTGTAGTCCTTTGTAGTTTCATTTTATGATTGGTTTTCCCCTGATTAGTTCTCATTCCCTGATTGTTTCCCCAGGTGTTCCTCATTCCCTTGTTTGTTCCTTTTGTGTATATAAGCCCCTTTAGTTTCCTTGTTAGTTCTTGCATGTTTTTGTATGCTGTGTGTGTGTGTGTGTGTGTGTGTGTGTGTGTGTGTGTGTGTGTGTGTGTGTGTGTGTGTGTGTGTGTGTGTGTGTGTGTGTGTGTGTGTGTGTGTGTGTGTGTGTGTGTGTGTGTGTGTGTGTGTGTGTGTGTGTGTGTGTGTGTGTGTGTGTGTGTATTTATCACTTTGTGGGGACCAAATGTCCCCATAAGGATAGTAAAACCCGAAATGTTTGACCTTGTGGGGACATTTTGTCGGTCCCCATGAGGGAAAACAGCTTATAAATCATAAAAAATTATGTTTTGTAAAAATGCAGAAAGTTTTCTGTGAGGGTTAGGTTTAGGGGATAGAATATAAAGTTTGTACAGTATAAAAACCATTATGTCTATGGAAAGTCCCCATAAAACATGGAAACACAACGTGTGTGTGTGTGTGTGTGTGTGTGTGTGTGTGTGTGTGTGTGTGTGTGTGTGTGTGTGTGTGTGTGTGTGTGTGTGTGTGTGTGTGTGTGTGTGTGTGTGTGTGTGTGTGTGTGTGTGTGTGTCTTTTAAGAAAGATTGATATTCATTGTTTTTTAGATGCAACTCCAAACGTTCTTGGCAGCAGATCAAGACAAAACATACAAATATAATTCAATGTGGTGAGTATTTACCACAACCTTTTATTATTTTTGTGAACATTTCATCACAAACACTTGTTTGCAGCAAACAGAAAAAAGTGTGAAATACGGAAAACTGAGGGAGGGCCACCTCCTCCAGAATACACTGTGGCAGAGGAGTTGGCTCTGAGTAACAATAAGAGATGGCTGATTATGGATGGGATTGCAGGTGCTGTGCCATCTGACCCTGGTGCTGGCTCCTCGAAGCAAGTGACACTGGGTATGTGTGTGCAATGCATTACTAATTTTTAAAAAGTTGTTAAATATGGCTGACTCTGTTCTGCAGTAGAGGGAAATACAGTGTCCCTGTTAAAGCCAGCATACATGCACACAGTCTCCCACACAGAGGTCAGTATACAGCAGACAAAACACAACAGTTTTACAACAGTTATGATTTATATTGGCCTACTTATATTTATTAGGGTGAAGCAAATGATGAAGACACTCTGTTTGTGTGTTCTGAGCCAGTTGCTGAGGTGAATGCATTGGGCTTTTTATTATGGCACACATTTGAATGTCATAATTAAGTGACTGGCCCTTACACATCTCTTTTATTGTAGGGTTTTTCACAACCTGACCCAGAAACTGAAGCCTCTACCTCAATGGCCTACAGAAGGAATGTGAACAGGGTAATACTTTAAACCCTTGCCATAAATTACGGTCAGTCCTATGTTTGTAAAAAGTCATGCTACTTTTTGTGATTTGATTAACCTCCAGAAAACTTGTAATAATTGTTTTTGGTGGAATTGTTTCAGGTGAAAACCGACTCCGTCAGGGCCCTTTACAAAAGGAGTCTAGAACTAGACTGTTCACTAAAGGAGCTGGACTGTGAGCTGAGGAGGCTCCAAATTAAATTGGAGATCAAACAGCTGGAAAAAACAGATCTCCGTGTGTGAACTTATTTAACCAAGTAACCCTTTAGTATGAACACAATGAATATTTATTAATGTAACTTTCTCTTGCTCTCTTTCCTCCTCCCTAGCCACATGACCAATAAAACCGTTTGAGACCTATCTGATTCTGCAGTGTCAATGTGCTTTTATTAAGTAAAATATTGTGTTGTGATTGCATCTCTGACAGCTGTGCCAGCTGGGTGGTCAAGTGTGATGGGGTCAATTTCATCGGGGAGAAGCTGGTTTTGTGGTGGTACTCGCTCCTTTCTGATAGTGGCTATATTGTGCAGAATGGCACATGCAGCCACTATCTGTGATGCCCGCTCTGGTGATACACTTAAGCGCCTAAGGCAGTTGAAACGTGCCTTTAGGATGTCAAATGTCATCTTGATCTTGACCCTGGTTTTACTGAGGGCTACATCGAAGCGGTTTTGTGGCCCTGTCTGAGGGTCAGGATAGGGGGTTAGCAAAAACCTCTGGCATGCATAACCCCTGTCTCCTACCAACAGGCTATCAAAAAGCCCTGCCACTGAAGGGAAAATTGTGTAAGTTTTGCTGTGTCACAATTAAAATGAACACTTTAAAGTGTTTTGTACTGTAACAAATTTAACTTGCCATCCTCAAAGCGCTGACACAACACACTCACGGAAAATTTGTGAGTCATGCACTGAGCCAGGCCATTTGGAATCCAAGCTTGTGATCATGCATTCATGATCACAAGCTTGGATTCCAAATGGCCTGGCTCAGTGCATGACTTAAAGATTGATCTAAATTGCAAATAAAAATCATCTCACAGCCCTACCTGAACATTAAGGCTGTGAAAGGACTTTCTGTTCACATAATCCGCCTCATGTTCTCCTAGAGCTGTGGAGATGGCAACATGTGTGCAGTCTATTGCTCCAATGACTCTAGGGAATCCTATCATAGGAATAATAAAACAAAAAAATAGGCTACATATTTAAAACCATTCTTAACATGTAGCTACTGTAGAGTATTGTATAAGACATTGTATTACAATACAAGTGCTCCAAGTGAAATGTGCTTTTTGAAGAAAAAAAACAACTGAATGTGAAAGGTTAAATTTGTTCATGTCACCCAATCAATATATCTTACCGGCAATTTTATAAAAGCCGTCTTTTATGGACATGGTTGTTAAATGTCCAGGGAACACAATGAAGCTATTTATGTACCCCTGCAGTGCGAGGACCACCTTGCGAATAGTTCGACAAACTGTGTTTTTCCCTAGATTCTCTGCATCACTGACCGCATACAAGTATGTTCCACGTTCAAAAAAAAAAAAAAACGCAACGCAATACATACCATTTGCAGTACAGTAAGTGCATGGCTTCGATGTGCTGCTCAAGAAGTTCGCAAAGGAAGTCTGTGGAAAATCTGTATCTTTCATACAAGTATCAGGAAAGTCAAGGGGATTTTGTCTGTCCCTAAAAACTCTTTCTCTATGAAGTGCTCGTCTAACAATTTTCACGGAGATGTCCACAGGATTTGGAAGAAAAGGTGAAGCCATTGCAACAGAGAACAGAAGCTGGGAATTAGTTATGTCACCTATATGTTTCTTTGCTCACAGCTGATTGGTCAAACTTCAGTCTGAAAACTCGAATCCAGAACATAACCTGCCCCGGACCAGGTTAGCCGTGGAGCGTTAGTTACTATGGCGATGAACACTGCTAAAAGGTGAAAAACTTTCATGGTGCCTAAAACCCAGGGTTGGCACAAACTAAACTGAAACATACCTGGCTAGCCACCTAAACCGGCTTCATGGTATAGGCCCCAGGTTTTCACCTGCTTCTGGAGCGGTTTTGTGCGTCTGATGAGCGGTCTGTATGCTGAAATTAGCATAACAAAGATGCGGTCTGAGTAGCTGAGGTGGGGGGTGGGGATGTTTGTAAACAAGATCAAGCGCGTTCGGCCCTCTCGTTGCAAAGTCCACATACTGATGGAATTTAGGGAGCACTGTCATGAGATTCGCATGATTGAAATCTCCGGCGACAATAGAGATTGCTAATGTGACGTCATCGTGACGTATCATCAATGGTGAACGCAAAGCATTTTGGGAATCCGCGGCACAAACAGAAGGCACCAGACTTGATTGCATGGAGGGAAGAACGCAGTGTTCAAGATGCCGTCTACCTGCTGTGTTATAAACTGCAATAGTCGTTCTCACGATAGAAGTGGCATAAAGCTTAAGAACGTAAAATCCTTTTATCGTATTCCAGCGTGGAAAAATAATAGTACAAGCCATGTTTCAGAGGTGACAAAAAGGCGACGAATGGCATGGATAGCAGCAGTAACGATTTCGGTACAACGGAGTGAAAAGCAAAACAAAAATGCAGAAGGTATTTTTATAAATGTCTTAAGCCTTGTATTTTTTTAATAAGATTTATTAATAAAGGCATAGAACCAGTTTATTTGTAGTGCACTGACAATAGCTTTATATAATTAGTTTATTAATTAAAGTAATAAAAAGACAAAAAGACCTTGCGATATGTTTGGTATTTGTACCTGAATTAATTTAAAATTTATTTGCTATATTTCAGATCAATATATTTGTTTTCCTTAATTTTAATTAACCCTAACTTTATTCTCATCTGAATTATAAATAATTGATTTCCGTATAAAATAATACTACCATTTTTTAATCAATGTAGACTATGTAACTCTGCTCTGAGGACAAGAAATGAAAACCAATGCGATATGATTACTGTCCAAAAGATGGAACCCACAGACTGTTTTGAAATGGGGTTAGATAAATATGTTTTGCTTTTAAACCTGTGTGTGTGTGTGTGTGTGTGTGTGTGTGTGTGTGTGTGTGTGTGTGTGTGTGTGTGTGTGTGTGTGTTTGTTTGGTTGGGTGACAGTTGTAGGTTACAGTTTGACAAGAATTTAGAGTGTGACAAAAGCACAATGTTGTGTTTTATTGCGAGTGTACACAAATATAAGTAAACACTTTGCAGTTTGAATGATGTCCTCTATGAACAAAATGACGGAGTATGTTTTTATGTTTCCACTGCGCGCGACACACACACACACACACACACACACACACTCCAGCATTGCAATCTTGACTTGAATTCTGACTGCATGCAGATAGATGAGAGAGAGCGAGGAGTGTGGTGCTTAAAACATTAGCATACCGTTGAACGGACGACAGTTTTCTGCCCCACTTTTACAATCTCCAGGTCCTGGACCAATCCATCTGTAAAAAAGACCTGGGCCTGCTGCAACGACTTGAAGATACTGAAAATTTCGTGTGTATGCACTAACACTTAATATCATTTAGTTGTATAAATATGGGTGCTGGAAGTTGGGCAACAGGTTGACGTCCCCTGACCAGTCACTATGCTCGTAAGGATCCAGTCCTTTGATTCCCTTTATTTTCTCGTCATATCTCGTCTTTGCATTAGGATTTAGTTTTAGGCGGTATGGTCCGACAATGTTTTCTTTAGCCCGCTGCATTTTGTAGGATTATTCTGTTTTTCACGCAAAATTTTTATTATTTTCATGCCAGAACACTAGCCTGCTATGCCAGCGCATGTAAACTGGCCAAACATACCCATAATTCTTTGCGTTCTGATGACGTTGCCGCCCAGTTGGTCACGTCTTAGCGATCTCTATAAACAGTCCGCCAGGGTGAGCATTCTGCAGTTCGCTAATAGCCCTATACAGTTCACAGAGCGCTTCCTTAACATTAGCGCTGGGAGAATGTAAACTCCGGTTATAATAACAGTGGTGAATTCCCGTGGTAAATAAAAAGGTCTGCATCTAACAGTCACACGCTCCACCAGCGATGAGCAGTAACTAGAGACTAGCATAGAGTTACTGCACCATTCCGTGTTGAGGTAAACACACAAGTATGTAGTCCAGTTTATTGTCCAGGGAGCAAATATTTGAGAGCAGGATAGACGGGAGAGCCGGCCGGCTAGGGTTTGTTTTTAGCCCGCCCCCCCGACCTCTTGCCGCGCTTTCGCTTCCTCGCACAGCGCTTACGACGTCCCCTCCCCCTGGCACCGGCATCAGGCGACGCCGAGGACTGGAGGCCTGGTCTCCGCAGCAAGCCGAGTTCGCGTAGCAACTCCTGCAGATCATCATGCAGCTTGGTTGTTGCATGAATCTTATATGTTAACAGTGTCTGGCGATGGTAGACACGAACACCGGTTGCTCCGATGTCCATGTGCCGTAAAAGTCGGGCAAGTGACAAAAATAGCACCATTTTGAATTCTGGGAAATAAAGACATAAATTGATTCTGAGAAATAAAGCCCAAAAGTGTCTTCTTTCAAAAGATACAACTGTGTTCATACTCCAAAGGGTCCAGTAAATACAACCATTTAAGTTCAGGTATAATTTTCATAGTTTGTGCTCAAAAAGGGGGTGCGTATCAACAGGTTAATGATATTGCTGTTATAATAATTTCAGCCTCTATTTTGTATTCTCTACTCTTGAAGTTTAAGCTGTTGTTTAAACAGTTATCATTAATAATTCTATCATCATCATTATAATCGTCATACCTCTCTCTATTTTACTTACATACAAACACACTCATGCAAAAAAAGAGCATCAGTTGGATAAATCAATACCTAATTACTGTGCAGTTCAAGGCTCTGAATAAATAATTTCAATGAGGCCTGTTCTATAAATTGATTTAGCAGAACTTCTCTTCAGCCAGACAGAAGAGTCATCTGAGCTTTATCTTCACCAGCTCTTTGACTCACGAATACTGAGAATCACAAAGGTCTATTTTGATTTTACATTTACTATTCAGGCTAGTTTTGCATTATACTGTAGGCTCTAAATAATAATGGTTTCCTCCCCTTTTTTTTTTCTTAAATTCCATCAGGACAGGTGATTTTTGCCTCCACACAAATTATTTCTTAAGTGACACTTCACCTTAAAGTTTTGCTTTACTAAATAATTTCCATGATTGAGTGGTTTTAAATGTGAGATTGAGAGTATACATTATATGTATATGTATCTTTGCTGAGATTTGTTTACGTATCTGAATATCTATAGGCACATTTAAATGCATTTAAATTGTATGTATGTAAATGAGGTATTTTACAATAAAAGACTTTAAACCTCCAGCACTCATCTGTCATTGACAATTAAATGGCTTTGAAATAGTGTCTCTATAAATACATTATGACAGAATTACCATCATTCTGGAGAGCATGACATGGGTTAAAAAGAATTGCTTTGTTGTCATGATGAATTTGTTAAAAACCTAGACTAGTGCCAGGGAAACCGTGTAAGCAGTTAACATGTATTAAATGTATAGAATTTAATATATAATTCTAAACACATGTCAAATATATAGACATGGATAAATACACATATAAATATATGGATTCATCAGTGCTGCAGGGCAGATTTCACTCCTGACATAAAGTTTTTAGAAGGCAAGACAGTTGCTTTGAAAGTTGAGAAATCTTGGAGTTAGGACTCTTCATACACAATCTGAGGGAGTAGATGATTAATTTAGCCACAAATCATTGACATAAGCTTCTTATGAAGAAGGAATATGTCAATGTGTAATTCTGGTGGTGGCTCATAATATGAAATGTTTAATTGTGCAAAGTAAAAAAATCCCACCAAATTCATTGTATAGTGTCATCATGTGTGTAGCAACAGGAAATGATTCAAGCTATTAAGCTATTAACAAACAAATTCTCTGCAACTGCTGTGCTAGTAATCAAACAGCAAGTACCTTTGAACTTAAAAGCACAACAGTGCAACTTTTTTACTTTTTTTATTCTGCCCATGTGTGCCCCTTTGTGTTCCAAATCAAAGAACTGTTCTTACCTTCAGAGTTACTTGGTTAAGCAATTATGCTTTATTTTCTGCAACAGAAAATTGTTGTCCACATCGCAGTGAATGTTGCGTCTAAAATGATTCTATCAATACACACTGCAGGCAGGTTTGCCTCTAACATGCTTTCTGCACAATCTCTTAAAATTTTCTAAAGTTCGGCATTACAACGAGTGTGTCTTCTATAAGCAGCACTAAACTAATGTTTTCAGAAAATATGCTGGGAGTCGTTGACTTGTTATATTGTGATATAGAGTGATATTGACAGCAGATATAATTTGCTAATGTTCCAATTGACAATGTAAGGTCATGGAACAAACTTTGGGAACCGACCACCTGATCAACATCAGCCAATTTCTGAGCTCAAGAATGAAGCAGTATAACCTTCCAGTGCCATGTTGTGATATCATCTGTTTAAAACCCTAGTGAGCTTCTTCCGGTGGTTCCATTTTAAGGCTTCATATCTGTGCTCCCAATGCAAAGGCTGTACCAAAAGGTGCATAACTTAATTATGCTGCCTTAGAACATGTCTCAAACATAATCTTCCACAGGTAGGCAATCCCAGAAAGCATCGCAATGAGCTTGTGAAAAAACTAATCCAAGATGGTGGACGAAGCAAGATACATTTTTATTATAAATAATATCGATGTAAAAGTATTGATTTTGATATTGATTATTTTTTTTAAATAATAGAAAACAGGATATTCAACTGGATCTTTTTACAAAAACAACTTTGCTAATCCAAGCCAGACCGCATCACAAAGTTTTGTCATCACAATTAAATGATTTGGGGATTTTGTTTGCTTTCTAAATGTAGCACAACAAAGCGTGCATTATGTGTGTGGTTGTTACTCTAATTCGTATTAGAATTATTTGGTTTTGTTGACATTTTGCCTCCTTGAAGAAATAATCATCCTCAAAAATAGTTTCATGGCCAAACTTAAAATGAGCTACACATTTCTCCACATCAAAGCCAAATGGCAGCCGTATGTCTGGGGAAAAAAAAAACATAAACACAAGTATATTTTTGTTTATTTTTTGATACTTTTAGGAGACCTCTAACTCCTAATAGACCAAAATATGTTGCCATACTCTTAATAGTCTAGTCCCAAAATAGATAAATAGCCATGGATAAGATGCAGTAGGCATTTTTGAGGAAAAGTACTTCAAGTGTTGTTTCTATATGATTTTTAGGTGCTGAATCCATTTCTGCCATATAACAAGTTGTAAACATCACTGTTTTGGCATAAACAATAAAAACAAAATGGATGCCAAAAAAAAAAAAAACGTTTTAATGCATTTATTGCAGTTTAAACATTAAACATTAGAACTAAACTGTGCATTCTCAGAATATTTAAACATGTAAACAATGAAAAAACAACATTAACATGAAAGGGACAGTTTTTAATGTTTAAATGGCTGCTGGAACTCTGAAATTTCAACAAAATCAAGCAACAATACTGTGATCACAGGTATTCCAAAAGTTTTTTGTTCATACAAGTATCATTGGACTTTCTGCATTTGCAGGATGCAGTGCATGGATTAGGCTTGCAGCCGCATCGGGCTGTCTTGCACCCAGTGGTGCAGGAACAGGTGATGAACTCCTCACAAGCATCTGGAACTGGGGGTAGTGACATGAGTTGAGGAATAAGGGAATTCCCCTCTGTCTTCCATCCCATGGTTTCAGGGGTGGCAGAACTGGCTGCTGCAAGTGGGCCTGCCGCCAGATCAAAGCCTGGAAGTGAGAGCGCTGAATGTGGAAGTAGAGAGCGTCTCTGGTTGGGGGCAGTCTTTCTATTGTCATGCCCTTGACAAACATGCTTGCTCGAACTTCATTGATGTTATCAGCATCCTTTACATCATAGAGTTTGCAGAAAAACTTTTCTGCATTCTGAATGGTGTGGTCACTCAGTTCAGGACCTTCGCCAAGCCCCGTTATTAGATGTGAATACTCTATGAAAACTTTCCAGCATGTCTTCTTTGAATGTCCTGCAATGTATGAAGTTGAGTCACTCCCAGTGAGCGCATGGAAACCAGGAAGTAGCTCGAGGACCTGTGGCTCCATCTGCAGTTGTTCCACTACAGTATGAACTGGGACGTACTTTCTCTCCTTTGCTGTACCTGTCTTCATCCAGATCTTTTTGCATTGCATCATGTGGAAGTGGGCAATCAGCAGTACCAAGATGTCGGTGTCTCTTGCAGAGACAACAATTTTTGATGCTTTGCTTCTGATGCAGTTAAGGATAATTCTTGTGTCTCCTTCTTCATGTTTAGCTTCCAAACTATCAGTGTTAAGGGTTGTATTAGATGCTTCAACCCTCTCTTCATCACTGAAGCCACCTGCAGCAACTATAATCTTGGTGTCTGGTGCTCTCACAATCAGCTGTTGTGATAGAAAACGAGCAAGGTCTGCCTTGTTGTCCTCGTGAGCGATAAAGTTCTCCCATTTTGTGGGAAGAGGTAAATCTCTGCCCTCAACTGGTCTTCTGATTGCCACCAAGCCTCTTCCACGCCTTTTATGTGTTCCACTCTTGATTGAGTGTGTGTGGTAGCGATCAAACAGAACATCAATTCGCTGGAACTGTGCTCCACTTCGGAGAACAGTTTCCACAAAGATGTCTGCCAGGTCTCCAAAAGTCTTTGCTTCTTGTGGCTTCCCAATAGCAATGACCAAAGCTTGACCATCAACGATAAGCATGGATTCGTCTTGTAGGTCTGTGGCACCAAGGTGGTTGGGACATGGAATGTCAGCAGTCAAGACCTTAGTAAGTATCGCCTTTGAACCTGAACGAAGCTGCCCATTAACTTCTGCCAAGGACAGAGGTACAACGAATAGTTCATGCATCATAATGCTTTTGAGGTTGACTGGGCATCCTGCCTCATATGCAGCAATGAGGCGCTGTAGAATGTTTCTGTCTGCCTTGACAGTTTTTGCCTTCCCAGTGATTGGGTCTGACTGTTGAACTTCAAACAGGGAAGCAAAAGTCAAATACTTGTTCTTTTTCAGTTTGTCCCTGAAAGTGACTCTTCTCCACTCAGATGGCAACAGCCTCTCCTCTACAAATGTATCCAGTTGACTTTGCCCTTTCTGTGTAGCTGTCAACAGCTCATCTTCAATATCCTGGGTGGCAAAGTCTTTGTTTGCAATGTTTTGCAGTGTCTGGGGCAGGTTAGACGAAAAGAGACCAAATCTCTGCAATACTGCAAGCAAAGCATCTTCATCTATTGAGTCCCGTTTCATTCTGCCTTTTGTGGTTTCATTGTGGATGTAGTCATCATCTGTATCCAGACCAAAGGCACTTTTTGTGTCATGGGCAAGATGGGATCGGAAGTTGAAAGACAGAGCCCATCTGCCAAGAGCTGAAGATGTCTTTGTGATACCAACAATTCCTCCTCCCTTTTTTCCAATACAGCCTAGCCACTCCTGACTATGATCGGGATCCACTTGGTTGAAGTGATGTAAAGAGCGCTTGACTACAAAGTTTCCAGCCTCAAACTCCTTCTTCACAGGCTGTGGAAGTTGGTGCATCTCGTTCAGGTAGACGGTCCCCCACCGAGCATAGTTGATGTGGTTATACCGCATGAAATAAGGCAACATTTGCTGGAATGCACAAAGGTGCAGGTCCCAGATTCCGTCCCTCTGTGCGCGAATGAAAAATAGAAGAATGTGAACCATCTTCATGTAGCCCCACCAAAACATGAGGTTTGGGTTGTTGTTGGCTTTAATGTAGGCCTCTGTGACTGCTTGAAATTCTTCAGAAGCAAGCAATGTCACAAGATCTTCTACAGGGCTGTTCTTTGTCTTATCCAGTAGTTCATTAAGGTCACGATTTCTGTCTTCCAGAAAGCTAAGCAGCTGAGGCAACAGAATCCTCCACATGGCCTGCAGAGTGATTTTGTGGGCTCTAATTCCTTTGTTGTAAGACTTCCCTGCCATAACTTGCTCTGCAGTTTTGGGGCCTAGTAGGTTGCCTTCAACCCATGGTTCCAACAATCCAGATGATTGGACGTGCTTGCCAATGACTTCCATGAATTTTAGGGCAATGTGCAGGCCACCTAATCTGACAACAAGGCAATCCAAATAGTCATCATTTTCCCACTTCAACTCCATCAATTTACAGAACAATGCTTCATCCACTGTGATAACAACGTGATGCTGCCCTAGTTTTCTGGCCACATGTTTACATCTCAGCACAACAGTATTCAGTGTATCTAGGTCATGAGCAGGTGCCTGGATAATGGGCATGTAACCAATGCTTGTCATTTCAGGTGACCTTTCACTGTGATTTTGGTTAAAGGTTGTCCAGCCTTGCTTCATGTCTCCTTCATCCTGACGCTTGAAAAAGAATGCCATGTCTATGGCAGTTGCTTTTGCAATTGATCCATTCTCATCTGATTTTTTGAACCACTCCTTCTTTGTATTTTCTGTTGATTTTGGATAGGCTTTACCTTCTATAACTCCAGCTGGAAAAAGCATCTCCATCACCTCAGGGACCTGAAGGCTTTCCGTTTTTGATGGTCTCAAATCCTTCATCATGTCACCTTCTGGACCACGTTGCCATGCTCCATCTGTGTAGCATGGAAGGTGTTCTTGCCATCAAGGGTTGAATCATTTATGTCAGTGTTGTCACATGTAAAATGTGTGAATCTGCCAGGTACAAAGTTAAGTGGAGTCACTGCTCCTGTCACTGAATCCATGGTTTGCAGGGTTTTTTGTGCCATAGCAGTATCAACCTGCAACAGACTGTGATAGCTGATTGTGTGCCCTGCATTGTGAAACAGTTTCACCAGTTCCTTTGATCGTGTGGCTTGGTGCAAGGTACAAGCTAGTCCCACATGCTTGGGTGTCCAGTGTTTTCCACCGGTTACATTGTAGACAAGATCTTAGGACACACTTAAAACTCTTGTCTGAGTATCAGCTTCCTCTCTGTCCACGGTGATGTCTTCATCATCTGGGCTTCCTTCCAACAGGTTGTGGCCACCAAACATCAAACGGACGAACATGAAAACGCTTTCAGGAACACACGCTATCATTTCATCTTGATTGACAACAAATCCAGTGTACTTTGGGTGCGCAAGTATGTCTGCTCTTAATTTCAATGCAACATGTACCATTTCCAGGAATCCCTCATCAGGAGACTGATATATAGGAATTGCACAAGACTCTTCTTCCTCTGACATGAGATTTGAAAATGGCACATGTCCAAATTCTCTGGGAACAAGTAACACATATTGGTTAGGTACAGTTATGAAGTCATATGAGTCCTGTGCATATAATTGAAGTTTTTCTTTAAATGTAGCTCTCCTGCTTCTAAATGACATTGGCCTTTTCTGCTAATCAACATTGGCCTTTTCTGCTAATTCACAGTATCTGTTCCACACTTCAGAAAGTTGAAGGACATGTCCTTTCTTTGCAGATTGTCTGATCTCCTTGACAAGCCATTCCATAGCTAGATCAGTTTTTTCTGAACTTTCTTTGGTCTTTGATGCATTTCGCATAAACTTCTTTAAGCAGTTTGCATGGTATTTTCCTTCCGCTGCAATGAGGTCACTAATACCAGCTAGACGCACATGGGCCTCCTGGTCATACTTGGACAAATCCAGGATCTGATCACTCATTTTAAATGTACTCACAGATGACAGTGTATCTTTCCCTTTTGTGTCTTGGCAGAAGATGCAAAGATCCCACTTGACAGATGTCGTTGAGCTTCGCAGCATTGTCGCTGATGTACTAGGTTCACCACTTTGTGGTCTGGAAATCTGCTTTTTCCTTTGTAATCTTTCAATGAGAGTCTTGCTTGTGAATAATGAGAAACATGACTTGTACCACAACAGCGGATTAACATCATGTAAAGATATTTCCTTGATTCGGTCGATTGCAGGCTTGCTGTCTATATCACACAGTTTCTCTCTTGTTTGGGAAGCACATTTTAACGTCTCAAAGCCCTTTTCTCCAGCCTTTACTAACCTTTCCCTTTTCCTTTCTTGACAGATGAGACATTCTTCTAAATTTGGGGACTGGTGAATCCGCTTGAGACTGCAAACAGCTTCCATGATCAGGCGAATCAGAAATGAAAACTGGAAGAAATAGTCTTATTTATAATGATATACTTCACTGACATATCCAAACGCTGTTGTCCCTGTTTTGTGGCACTGCATCAAATTTGTTACAAAAAGGGCTAGACATTTGACCCCTGCATAATGCTCATGGCACTATTTAACTTGAAGTACAACCAAAAACACTGTTGTTGTTTTTTTATGCAGTGGTCATTTGAGATTTTGTGTTATTTTGGTTCCTTAACATGTATTCCTTCAGATCAGTGCAAAGAAAATACACAACAATACAAAGCACAACTGTTAATTTAACGACACTTTGTCTATTCGAGTCTGTGGATTTCAATTCCGATATAAAAGTTTAGATTATGCAAATTAGCACATATTTAAATTTAAATTGATAATGCCTCATTTACATATGTAAACATGACATTTCAGAAAACTTGTAATACAAAAAATGTTTGTCTCTATATAACTGAAAAACTGGAAAAGTTTTATGGTGATATCTATAACTTAAAATGTTTACCCTATCCACCTGTAGTGTTTCGGCTGTGAATAATGCACCTATTGTTTCGATAACAATTACAAGAAAATGGGATCCTTATTTCAATGTTATACGGTGGATCCTTATTCAGGAGACATTGAACTTTCAAAAAATGTGTTATAACAACTTTTCCTCAAAAATGCCTACAGGGTTACACAATCTTGAAGATTCGGACCTGACTAAATGAAATGAGCGTGCATCCTATCAACAGCATCAAAACACTGGGTAAGCCAGCGATTGCTTCAGTTAAGAACAGGTTGTTTATGGAAACAGTTTGAAGTTCTATGAGTGCATTCCTTGCCTTTGGCATCCGCCAAGTCTGACACTGACAAAAAAATCTATTCAAGCACGTGGGCACCATCTTTTACAGTAATTAATGGTTTGGGCTATTCCAGTTATTCTAATCAAAACAAATCTTAATGTTACACCCAAATGTGACATTCTAGGGAATTCTATATTTCTAACTTTGTTGTGACAGTTTGATGAGGGCATTTTCTGTTCCAGAATGACATTGTCCTTGTGCACAAAGGACATGAAGAAATGATTTACAAAGTCTGGTGTGGAAAAAATTGACTGTTTTTTTTTTTTTTTTTTTTTTGTCATGTTGCAGCCTTATGCTAAAATGCTTTAAATATTTTTTTCTGCTTCAATGAACATCAAAAAACAGATTTTTATAACTTTGCAAATGTATTAAAAAGAAAAAACTGAAATATCACATTGACATAAGTATTCACACCCTTTCCTATGACATTTGAAATTTAGCTCAGGTGCATCTGATTTCTCTGGATCATCTTTGAGATGTTTCTACACTTTGATTGTAGTCAACCTGTGGCAAATTCAATTGATTGGACATAAGGTCTCACAGCTGAAAATGCATATCAGAGCAAAAAACAATCTATAAGGTCAAAGGAACTGCCTGCAGAGCTCAGAGTCAGGATTGTGTTGAGACACAGCTCTGAGTAAGGCTTCAAAAACATTTGGACTGCACTGAAGGTACCCAAGAGCACAGTGGCCTACATAATTCTAAATTGGAAGAAGTTTGGAACTGAATACTTTGGGTCTAAATACTTTCTGTATGCACTGTACATGGATAGATAGATGGGTCAATAGATGCATAGGAAGGCAGATAAAAAGTGTAAGCTGTAAATCAGCCATTTCATTTTATTTATGAATAACAGATATTCTAAGCATCATTGTTTAAACTCTGAAAGTGCCATTTTTTTTCTTGTTTGTCCAATTTTGTCTAATTATTGTCTATAATAATCTGTCTGTGAAATCTGCTGTTGAACTTGATTTGCGCACTTGTGATCAGCCTGACTGAAATCAGCAAATTTCAAAATTATAGCTCCTGATCAAATAATTAAAAAGGATGTTACGTTTGTGTCAGAAGTGTTGATCACTTCAGACAATAGGATTTCTTAATGCAGTCTTGTTTTACTGATAACACCATGTCTGTTAATCATAAACAAATATTCAAATTTGGCACAGCCCACTATACTTCTTTACAGCCTGAACATACAAGTTTCTTCCATTTAAAAACTATATTATATGTGTTGATACATTATTCTGTATTTATATCTTAGTAAGCAATAAAATATGCACATGAAAGTAATTTAGAAAAAAAGAGCCTACTTGTTTACATCATTTACTTAAAAATAAAACATACTGGCAGTCGCCACCTCCAACGTCATAAGAATTAGAATAAGTATTTTTAAACGTCAAAATTAGAGACATGCAAGATATTTTTAGCACTAAACCATGAGAGACCTCTTTCCTGTGTCAGATTGTGTCACAGTGCATTTGTTCATCTATTCCTAAAATGTATACAATTTATTGTGAGTACATTGCATTCTTCTATGGCTATATGTTCAGACTGCAGGCAAATCGGATTTTTTTTCTCAAATCAGATATTTTCAGGCAGACTGTCTGCATTGTTAATTGCAAGTGATCGAATTAAATTTGCGCATTCAGACATAACCAACCTATCTGCATGGGTTGCTTTGGTAACGAGGTAGGCGTACCCACATGACGATGCTTTCAAAACAGATGCGGGAAAAATGGAGGCGCATCATCTCGCTCTCCAAATAGGGCCCTGTCCAGTCGCGTTGCAGAACTCCTCCGTCGCACAAGAAACACTCAGTGAAAACATTGTGATGTTCCAAGCAGGTTACACATTTTGTAAGAGCTTGTGGAACTGATATTTCTGAGACAATATATGTTAAAGACAGCATGTTTATAGGAGATATTGATATCCTTAAACACCATTGTACCAATAAACATATTATAAATATTATAATAGGTGAAACGGCAACTCATAAAAGTTCATTGTGGAACAATGTATTTAGAAACATAAACTGGACAAAAGTGGAAATTATTGTTTAAATAATAAAGTAATAAAGTTACTTTCAAAGTTTTATATGGCATCTATCCAGCTAAAGGTATATTAGAGAGATTTCATTTGGATATTGATTATTCCTGTGATTTTTGCTCAACAGAAAAATAATCTATTATCCATCTTTTTTGTAATTGTGCATACCAGATTTTTTGGGTGGATATGGAAAACCTAAATTATATTCAATCTATATAATTTTGATATAGGCCTATGTATATATTATTCCAATGAAAATAATGAGAATATTTTAACTGTTCTTACAACTTTTCAACGTTTTTTTATTATTTTGGGGAATTTCCACATACATAAGAAGAAATGGTCAGGGTCCAAGCCAAATTTCATTCATTTTCTCCAGGAGATCAAGAACTACAACACCTGTTTGGAGAATATTGTTGTGGCAGGGCGGAGGGCGGTGCAGGGTCCTGATTCCACACACCTGGCCCCTAATCAGTCTAATCAAGCCTCAGAGAGGGATAAAGGCATACTGGAAGCTGTCTGACACCTTTTTTGTTTATTTTCTTATTAAAATATTATTTATATTCTCAAGCCAGTTCTCGCCTCCTCTCCATTAATCCCTTTACAATTATCAATCAAAAAAAGACTTCAGAGAAAAAAACATATTTCAATTGCATTTGAAACCACCTCTTGATGAATTTTTTTTTTTGTTGTTGTTGTTCAGACTATCAAAAACTCATCTGGATACAATCTGGATATGCAAACAAATCTGATTTTTAAAGGCAGTGTGAACAAGGCCTAGGTAGAGTATGTGAGAAGAAAAAAATATAATCATAATTTTTTTTACAAGAAACGCATAGCCTACAGGCACACATATGGTTACTTACGGCAAAATTAGGAAATTAGCAAATAATTATATCTTGCAGTATCTAGTAACACAACACAACACTCTCATGTCCTTATTAGGCAACAAAATGTAAGAAATATTTTTAGATGTAAAAAATAACACAAGCTGATTGCTTCTGCATTTCTCTCCACAAACTAGAGCAATGCATGCCCATATATGGATTATGATTTCCTTAGCCTCTGGGCACATACTGCTCAGAACCCCCTACACAGGCCAATTACACAGTGCAGTCCAACATGAATAGTTTCACAATTTATGGTTAAGTTTCTGGAGCTATGTTGTCAGAACACCTGCATGCACATTCAACGTCATTCAGTCATTCAACCTCATGAACGTTGGTGAACATTATTTATAGGGACAGCCAGGGTTTCATAAGTCACAAACCTAAGGAACCAATAAAGCAACAGTTTGGTGTTCCTGGTAGAACAGAAACATTTTAACCTACTTGTTAATCCATTCATGTGCACTGTATGTATTTAAAAACTTTCAAACATATCCACTGAAAACAGTGGTAAACTACCTGATTATTTTATAGAGCTATTTCTACCTGATCTATAACTTAAAATTAGTTTAGTTGATGTTACCTAATGTGTGAAATAAAATACAGAATGTAATGTATTTCTATGCAAAAAAAAAAAAAATGCAATTCAAAGCTAATAGAGGAGATTATTTCATTACACAAGAAAGGTCATGGCTAAAAGTACATTTCCAAGGCACTTCAATTTACAATAGACAAAGTTGGCAACACCATTCATACATTTTTTAAATGTGGTACAACAGCAACCTTCTGTTGAAAGCAAAACTTCACCAAGGGAAATGTTAATTCCAGTTGACTGAATATTCAATAAGTAATTAAGAAAGACCTGTGGAGTCCTGGAAGAAGGTTTTATAGATGTTTGACACTAAACTGAAAATGAGTTTTAGACCCATGGGTCAGCAGTGCATCTGGAGAAAGATGACCAGGTGATGAACAAGAACAACAACATCCCCACAGTCAAGCATGGAGTTGGGTCAGTCCTGTTATGAGGGTGTTTTGCAGCTGGAGGAAATGGCTATCCTGACTGTGTGACTGACACAATGGATTCTTTCAGGTATCAGGCCATTTTGGCATGAAAAATGTGATTACTTCAGTGTGTAAATTGAAACTCTGTGATCATTTAACTTTCCAGCAAGACAATAACACAAAGGATACATCCAAGTTCTTCAAAATCTGGTTCAGGAATGGGTCGTGGAATGTCCATAAATGGACCTTTCAGTCCATCATTAACCTTTGTTGGGATTTCAAGGAAGAAGTGGCAGCACAGAAACCAAAGAATGTCAATGAACTGGAAGCATTTGCTCATGAGAAATGTGAAAATATTCTAATAGAGAGGTGTCTGAAGCCTGAGAACACTTACCTGAAACATTTAGGGACTTTGGGGGTTGAATATTTTTGACATGACATTTGTGGAGATAATTAGTTATTTTTTATTTTTAAATTTGGGTAAACTGAACTCTTTGTTCTCAAAATCACTCAAATGTGTATTAAAAATGTAAAACTGAGGTTTAAGTTGATGTGTTTTAATTCACATCACCAGAATGTATTGCTGGTCAGGGGGGTTGAATAATTTCGATTGCAAATGTATAATATATAGGTTGCTGGAAAGTCCCTTCTTTTTTTAATAAGATAAAAAAATCCCTTCTTTCAGTGGGCAAGTATTTAGTAAGTGGGAGTGCTAAAATTACCTACAGGAGGTGGGTGGGTGTTCAGTGACTAATACCTGTGGACCACATAAATACTGCCTTCAGGGCATGAGAGAAGACAGAGAGATCAAGAGGAGGACACAACAAGACTGCACGTTCTTCACTTCTGGCTTGATCAGTTTCTCCAGCTTTGTTTTCTGTTTCCTTACTAAAGTTTACTTTGATCTGTGACTTGAAGCTCTAAATATGAGACTTGGAGTCCTGTCATTTCTGGTCCTAGGATCCTGCTCATTAACAGTGTGGTGTCTGCCACTACAATCTGTGTATGTGACATTCCCTGGAGATGTGATCAAGAACATGACAGATATACAGCTGGCAGATGTGAGTATAAGTTGCATTTCAAGACTACAAATTTTTTTTAATGGTTCTGTTCAAATGGGCATAATTTTAATTGCAAACCAACGACAATATATGATTTAGTCTGACTGAGAATTAGATTGATTTAGTCAAAAAAAAATAATAATAATAATAATTTAGATGTTACCACATGAAGCACATTTTTATGTTACCTGACAAAACATTGAACAAAAAATTTACCTGGAAATGTGCTCTATGTGGTAACATAAATTAAGTGGATTGATTCAAGTCAGAAATATTATTTCACTGAATCAACCTGACTAAATTAGGTTACACCAACAAAGCTCATTTTAAGGGTTAGGTCAGATAGAAATAGCTCCTTAGGGTTAAAATGGCAGGTTACCTGTTTGTATAGTGTAGATTAATGTTGGAATAGACAGAGCACAAGTGAATCTAATGAATCTGTATGAATTCCTTTTATATTTATTTGGCTCCAGGATTACCTGAAGCGTTATGGCTACATAGATGTCTTGCAGAAGAGTGGAAAGCAATCAGTAGTATCCAAATCTAAAGCACTGAAGAATCTCCAAAGGCATCTCGGACTGCAGGAGACAGGGACACTTGACAAACGCACGATTGATGCAATGAAGCAGCCTCGTTGTGGGGTCCCAGACATCCGTAACTATCAGACTTTTGCTGGGGACCTGAAATGGAACCACCAAGATGTCACATACAAGTGGGATATTAACTAAATTACAAAATATGTATTACACTAGCAACATAATCAAGCACTTTAAAATCCCAATAATTTTTGGTTAACAGATTTTAATCAATTGCATTGTTTTGAATTGTAGAATTCTGAATTATTCTCCTGACATGGAAGCCTCTTTGATTGATGACGTATTTGCCAGAGCTTTCAAGGTGTGGAGTGATGTGACCCCTCTGACCTTTACCCGCATCTATGAGGGCACTGCTGAAATCATGATCTCCTTTGGGAGAGCAGGTAAGTTGGATTCTTGTATCCCATCAATTCACTCACAATTTCTGATATATCCAAGGTGAAGAATGGATATAAAAATAACCTACTTCCTTCTATTCCAATTTAATATTCAATCAACTATGAGTAAGCCATTCATAGGTTGATTCTACTGAAAAGTGTAGCCATTGGCGGTTCTGTGGCATTCCAGCCATCCTGACACAGAAACATTGGATTTCAATGGCATGAGTTTAGGGTGGGATCTTTTGTCCCACCAATTTTTGAAAACATTAAATATTTATTGCAACTCTGTTTGGTGATGATAGTGGTTCAAATATTACACAATTCTTTAAGGGAAAAACTATTGTAACACAAAATTAAAAAGGTCTGAATGAGTTGTGTTTGTTGTTTCAGAACATGGTGATGGCTACCCATTTGATGGCACAAATGGCCTGCTGGCTCACGCCTATCCTCCAGGTGAAGGAATATTGGGGGATGCCCATTTCGATGATGATGAATACTGGACACTGGGCACCGGACCAGGTGAGTGTCATTCATGCCTCCTGTCAAAAAAGTAAACTGAAGGGCTCCTTTTGTATTTGAATACACCTCATTTGCACAGTTAATATTAGAGTAGTTTAGATTTATAAGTGGCCAGAATTTTAAACATCATGTAAGAGTATAAGTCCCTGAGTGTTAAGCTTGCATAGTGGAACAATCACTACATCTACATTTTGGACTGCATATTGACAGAGCAACTGTGCCCTGATATTTGTGGTCAACCTGGTCTCACATGGAAAGGGGTACATGGAAAGATTTTGATTTAGCTTTTTTTTTTAACATAAAAAACAGAAACTTAAAATATTGTAGGCTGTCAAAAGAGTAAAATAAATAATCAATTACAATAAAAATAATGTTTTAGTAAATGCCTTAACACATTTATTACCTTTTAAGGAAATCCAGTATGAGTTTAAAGGAAAGGTAAAAACTGAAGGTAAAACTAGTTTAGAAAATAACAATTATGTGACACTTTAAGCAATTAAAACACACAAAGGTAATGCAGAGGGAGCCATATGCCACTTCCCATTCCTGTTTGAGGGAATGTCCTACAACACCTGTACCACTGAAGGGCACAAAGATATAAAATAAATACATTTGGCTTCTGTCCCAGTGAACGTAATTGTTCTTTTTGAAGGGCTTTTACTCAAAAACAGATATTATATAAAATAATCACATTTAATTAGTTTCATTCATAGTAAGGAATTCATATAAAATGAGCCAAAGAATGTATTACATTTTTAACATTCTGTCTTTGTTCTGTCACTGCTTTCTCCTCATAGGATACAGTCTGTTTCTGGTAGCTGCCCATGAGTTCGGACATGCACTTGGTCTGGACCACTCTAACATCAAAGATGCTCTGATGTATCCCATGTACAAATATGTAGAGGATTTATCTCTACATAGTGACGATATCAAGGGCATTCAGTCTCTATATGGTATTTAACCAATCAAACAATCAATCATTTACTGATTGATACAAAATTCAATATTTTCCTGAATTATTCTTACTTCATATCTCTATTTTTATTTTATTACTTCCTTTCAGGACCTAAAACAGGCCCTGATCCCACTCCACCACAAACCAAGACGACCAATTCCTCTCCAATCATGCCAACTAGACCCAACCCAAGTGAGACAACTGCATCTGTTTCCACTGCAACACATGTAGTAGACCCTTCTCAGGATGCCTGTGAAATCAAAGAATTTGATGCCATCACTGAAATCCAGAAAGAGCTTTATTTCTTCAAGGATGGGTATGAGTCATCATTCTACAAATAGACTAATATGGGAAAACAAATTACATGTTGATTAACTGTGAATGTTCACTAAAAAAGGTTCTTAAAAATGTTTTAAAATTATTTTTCATTAACAACAAAGGCTCTACTGGAAATTATCAAGCACTGGAGAACGCAAAGGTCCTTTCTTAGTATCTAAGAAATGGCCTGCCCTGCCAGCAGTCATTAATACTGCCTTTGAAGACCAACTTACTAAAAATATTTACTTCTTTGCAGGTACTAGCGTTACAGATTTTTTGCCATAATTACTAGATGAATACTGATATATATAATTTTGAATGCAAATGAAACCTGTATCTTTTGCACACAGAAAAACAGTTCTGGGTATATACTGGAAATGAAGTACTCGGACCACGTAGCATTGAGATGCTCGGCCTACCATTAGAAAGAGTGGTGGGAGCAATCCAGAGAAAAAATGGCAAAGTGCTTCTGTTTAACGGCGAGAACTTCTGTAGGTGAGAAAAACTTCGTATTGAGAAGAATATTCTATTCAATAATTGCACAAGCAATACCTGTTACCTGTCCTTGTGTGGTTTTTCACTATTTTGTCATTTATTGTCACAGACTGGATGTAAAGACTCAGTTGATAGACAGAGAGTACCCTAAATTGACTGAATCAGCTTTTGGTGGAGTGCCTACCGATTCACACAATGTATTCCTGCACAAGGGTAGGTGTGCTTAATCCAAAATATTGTATAGTTAACTAAACTCATTATATATAATATGCTTCTTCTTGGCCATACATTTCAAATGACTTATTTAAATTATTTGTTGAAATTTTAGTAACTACTCTGATTATCTGATTTGTTCAAGCATGTTAAATCTATTATTTATACGTTGCAGGATTCTTTTACTTTTGCCGGGACGGTTTCTACTGGAGAATGAATTCCAAAAAGCAGGTTGACCAAATTGCATATGTGAAGTACAAACTCCTGAAATGCACAGTCTAATGAAGACGTCCAACATCCTAACCTGATGACAGAGCCCTTTATAATAGGAAAACATTACTCTTCAGTGTAGATTTAGTGAGGAATAAACTAATGTATTAAATTTAAAGTCTCTGTTATGGGGATTTTGACTTTAACTGTTAATGGAGAAGAGCAGTTTTATCATTGAAATGATCATAGGCACATCAAATGGGATGTTAGACATATTTGTATGTCTACTTTAACGTGATCTGATAATTTATTATTATTTCAGTTTATTTTATAACTTGCTTAGGTCTGAATGTGTTCCTTAACAGAATATTACGAGAAACTTTAATCTTGTTATATAAAACTATAATGAGGCAATGGCCGTGTTAATCTTGGAATTAACTTTGTGTTTGTAAACATAGGAGTGGAGTCACAACAAGAACAGTCAAGGTCAAATTAACTTATTGATGACCCACATTAATTGTTGTTTTGTACAACGTGTTAATTCTCTGTGTTGACCACACTCAAATGTTAATTTTTTTATGCAAAGGTTTATTTTTAGCCATAGAGCTAATATTGATGATATTAAGCCCATATTTTGTTTATTGTGAAAATAATTTGCCTGGTGTAAATTAGAATATTGGTATTAATTTAATTGTCCACTTGGAACTTATTTATATTGTTCTTTGTTTTGTTGAATTGTTTGCTGTTTAAATAAATTTGTAAACAAGAAATCCTTCTGCAATTCCTGTGTCATTACAACTTGATAAAGAAACCTAGTTGGAAATATGGGGAAACACTGAATTGACCAGACTAAGCAATGCGTTTTACCAAGTGTACAAGAGGATGGCAAAAAATAGATAATAACCCAATCCTAGTTGTCTCCGTATTATGGCACAATACTACATCTATATCCAGTTTGAACATACTTGTAACGTACAACGTGTAAACTAAATTACCCTACACATTTAATTAATTGAAAGCTGAGCAAGCTGATTTTTATTTGGAGAATCAAAGATTATAAATGAATATTAAACCAAATAATTATCGTCTATATTAATCCGCGAGTCACTCACTGGGTTCATCCTCTCAAAGGAATAGTCCACCGTTGTTACAACATCAATTTACAAAACACTCAAAAAATGAGTGTTTAGCCGAGAATGTTAATATTCTTGTTTCCTAGTCAATAAGTGAACTTTAAGTTAACTCTTAGTACATTTTAAAATGCGAATTAGCGTCCCCACTAATCTTTTCCCCGCGACAGATAAATGAGTTCCGGCCAGATATGAGGACAGGAAGCGAGGAGACGCTGATGGCGCCCGACTAGAAAGCAGTAGCAACTAATCGCTTTCAAATATCGATTTTATTTAACCTCAATCGCGAACGCGAGGAGCAAAAAGTCGTCCATCTACGGTAAGAAAATATCTAATCTCTAAATATTGGGGGCAAGTTGTTTCAAGATACATTTTGTTGCATGGTAGGCAAGAGAAAACATTCGGGCAGGCTGGTTGCTCCCTGCCCGTGTAGGCCCTCGAGGTCCCCGAGTGGTTCTTCATATCGCCTGAGCGGAAAAAATAATCTGAGAGCGGCGGAAGGAAAAATGGCGCTGCCCGAGCAGGCAGAAGAAAGGGCAGCACATACACACGCATTTAGATAGAGATTGAAGCACGCGAACAGGAGCCATTCAGTTCTCTGAGTGCTTAGGCGTTTTAAAATGAAACGTGGTTGCATTTTCTCCCATTTAAATGGTTATAATGGACGTTTCGTGGTATTAATGTAGGACAATGACCCGAGCCTTGTACAAGCAGTTGTCCTTGAGAAGTTTGAGCAGAGAGAGAAATGTCCAAATCCAAGCTATATTAGCTGTTGTGGCGGGTTGGGATGGTTTAGGTGATATTTTTGCGTTATGAAGTGCATTTAATGCAAAGTCCACATTGCTGTCTGATAGTTGTTGTGGTGGTGGTAATTTATTAAGTGGAGTGAGTGCTTATAGTGACCAAGAATGTGCCAGCACAAGACAGCTTACTGTATATTGTTCTGCGTGTAGTCTACATAAATTGCAAATAAATTAAATGGGATTGTCACCAAGTTTTTATTTTCAGTGGGGAATGTTTTTTGAAATACTCGAAAACCGATACAAAACTAGGCGGTATGTTTTGCCACTGTGTCTTAAAGGAGTCATGACGCAAACTTTTAGCTGATTGATGATTTAAAAACAAAATGCAATTCACATAAAACCATTACTTGAGTACCCCTTTTCTATGATGTTTTCAGTTTAAGGAATCAAAATGTTTTTTGTATTTTCTCTGGATCGTAATGTTACACCCTATGTTTTCCTCATAAAAAAAAAAAAAAGGTTAACTCTTAAAGACAAGAATTGTAATTTTGCAATGTATGTAGGAAATCGTGACCACTCACATTAAAACTCCAGTCATATCAGTAACCTTATCAAAGCTGTTTTACTCTACATGGAGAGGGTCCACACATGGGGGCTGCCATGACAGAATCACATGATCAGCCATATGCTACTTGCTTAATCTCAGTAACAGTCCTGTTATTTGATACTTCCACTGATGGATTAAAGTAATCATGGCTGACTGAATGCAACATCTCTACAATGGCATCTGAAACTGAAAACTTTTGATTTTAAATGATGCTGCATCCAAGCCGCTAGGTGTCAGTTTAATTCCAAGATGACACAAAGACAAAAGTTACTGAGTGCACCTTTTTAAAGTTAAAAATGTCATGTAGTTGATTTTATTGGACCCCCTCTAGATTGTATAGGCTTGGTCTTAAAGACACACCTACCTTCTTGAGATGCCAATCAGAAGATAGGGACACAAGTCATGTTTTTTGGTGGTGTGTTAAGATCTAAAAATGTATTTGTGACGTATTGGACACTCAAATTTCATTTTGCCCCAGACTCTGTATTTTAGGCGATCGGGTGGTCATTAATATAGGGGATAAATACATAAAAAATTGTGTCCTAGGCAGTGTTATGAACCACAGGCGTTATGATCCTTATCATAACAGAAATAATAATCCTTATCATAACAGTAATAATCAGTGTTATGATTCTTAGTGAATGGAAGTCGGCTGGAGCGCCCTCATTTCAGGAGTGGTGCATAGAGATGGGCAGGGTGGTGGCATTCAAAGAAATGTCTTATAGAAGGCAGGGAAACTTGGAGTTATTTAATAAAAAATGGGATAGCTATTTGGCATTTTTGGAAGGCTCTTGGGGAGGGGAAGTGGAGAAAGATGTGTAGTTTTAAATATGTGTGATTTTATATATATATATATATATATATATATATATATATATATATATATATCATTTTTATTTGTTTTGTATTCTCAAGTTGGACCACAGGGATATTCGTTGAGGGTGGGGTTAGGGATTGGTTGGGGGAAAGGTAATGATCAGGGTTAAAAGTTGATTCTGTGCATATATGTTTTCTTTTCTGATTCATGTGCCTGAATCAATAAAAACTGTTAATCAGAAGAAAAAAATATATAATGTGGTTTAACTTCCCAGAGACAGTAAAATGTCTCATTAAAAGCTGATATTATTGAGAACAGAAATATTGGCACGAGTGGTACAAAATAAAATTTTATTAATATTCCTTTTATAAATAAGCAGTGAATCAGTTGTTTCAAAATATGATTAATATTTGAAAAAGAAAAAAAAAAAGTCCACCAAATCATGTGGTGTAACCACTGATCTATATATATAACTGGATAGCTCATAGAATTCTAAACTGCCAGCAGTAGCTTCACTGTTGTGACGTCATGAGCTATCCAGTTATATATATAGATCAGTGGGTGTAACTAACATGTAAGAACCATTTTGTTGTTTACAAAAAATAAAGAGGACCCCTTTAGACCCTAATAACTGTGTAAAGTTGCAAATTGATATTTTGTCCTTGCTATGAAAACCACACCAGGTCATGTGGTGCAACCCTGAGAAAACTGAGTTTTATTTATTTATTTTTCAAATAAAATATCAAATAATTAAAAATTTCACAAATTCATGTGAATTGTGGCCAGAACTTTGAAGGTCCGAAAAGCACATAAAAGTAATCCATAAGACTTCAGTGGGTAAATCCATATCTTCAGAAACAGATCAATATATAAGTCCTTTTTAAAAAAAATGTCCTCCCTGCCCAGAAGGTAGTGATATGCATGAAGAATGAGAATCTGCAAAAACAAAGGAAGAAGAAGAATGTGAAAGTGAAAGTAAAAAGTACTTTTGCAAGGATAGTACTCGAATTAATTTTATATGATGTTACACCATGTGACAGTTTTAATGTCATAAAATACTTATTTTAATTTGTTGCAGAAAATCCTATACTTTTTATTTTCTAAAAACCAAATTGGGCACAAAGATTCCATTTCTATGAACTTGACACGTTTTAAACAAGATTTTTAAAAGAATTAAACATTTTATCATATAAGAAAAGTGATGATCTAAGTGTCAGTGACCCAAAGATATTGTTAGGCAACACATCAGTTATGCAAATAAACTTTTCCTTAAACTTTTGACTGATATAACTTAAGCCATATATGACATTCTCTCCCACCCCCAGCCTCCAGTGTGTCAAAATGTAACATGTAGATTATCAAACTTTTTCAAAGTTTAGTAATGAGAAAACTTTAGAAATCCGTTCGTATACAAGATTGTCCCCTTCACAATGAGCTCTGTTCTGATGTTATTTCAGTCAGAAGATAAGCAATTAACTTGCACCCTGTCCATTTAGCTGTATTGAGTCGCACACACTTTCTCACAGAACAGAGATGGACTCCGAGGAGATGGAGGTGGAGAGCAGCAGTGATGTGGGACATTCTGGGATGGAGGAGCCATCAGAAAGTGGCATGGGCATGGAGTCATCAGAGGCCATGTCTGCTGATAGCAGCGATGCGGTGGCTCCTGCCCCGGCCCCAGAATCAGATTGTCAAGTAGGACAGAGCTCTGAGGGACTTGTGGTAAGACAGACAATATACACATCTGTGTAGCTCCATATGCTAATGTGTAGATCTAGATTTCATACCAAGGTTATTGTATCTGGTGTGTTGTAGGTTTTTATTCCAGAGACAAGCTCAAGTACAGATGTGAGAAGAGTTCATCTCCCAGACTCTTCCTCTGTTGCCCAGTCAACCAGTGTGTCCAGTGTCTCCACGGTGACACAATCAGTCCTGGTGTCGGAGTCTGTCCAGGTCATGGTGCATTCCAGTGCTGTCTCTGAAGGAGGGATGATGGTTTCTGATTCAACTGCTTCCACCTCCTCGGATCTTGGCTCGGCTATAGACAAGATCATCGAATCCACAATTGGACCCGACATTATGAATGGTAGGAAAACTCCTTGTAGTAATACGTTTTTATTAATAAGTGATTTACTTTGCATTTTTTTATTACATCCAAGGAAGCTGTCATTGTTGTTATGTTTATTCTGTATACAATGCTGGGTACATTATTAATATTTATGGGCATTTTACAGGATGTATTGCTGTTACAAGTGCCGAGGATGGCAGTGCAGAGACCACGCAGTATCTGATACTTCAAGGACCTGATGATGGTGAGAATTCTTCAAACTTTCAAAGTTAAATTGAAGTCTTAAATTTAAGGGATAGTTAACCCAAAAATTTTAATTCTGTCATCATCTACCTCACATCATGTTGGTTGAAACAAATATAGCTTGTATGTCTTCTGTAGAACACAAATGTATATTTTGAAGAATGTTCATCCTTCTCTTTTCAATACAACAATGAAAAATAAAGTGCCATATAAAATAGTCAATATGACTTGTGCACTGTATTCCACATCTTCTACTTTTTGTTACGTTTTGTAGCTTGACAGTCCCAATACCTATTTGCTTTCAATGTGTGGATAAAAGCAGCCTTGACATTCTGCTAAATAACAAGACAAGACAAATTATACAGGTTTCAAATGACATCAGCAGATAACTTTTCTTTTATTGGTAAACTTAACTTTTCTCCTTTAATTAAAAGAAAAGAGACACACGAAGATTGTATTTGTTTTGGGGTTTTCAGTAAGCCTTTTTCTGTGCTAACTGTGTGCAGGAGCTCCAATGGGTGCTCATATGTCTTCCTCTGCACTGTCGAGCCGCATTGCCATTGAAGCCCTTGCTGATGGACCCACCTCCACATGCCTGGATCAAGCAGACCTATCAGAAAACCCGCAGGGCAGTGTGGAACCCGACCAGCCTGGACACTCTGGTTACCGTGGACATGAAGATGGCAGCAGCAGCAGCAGCAGCCACCCAGACCAGCCCCAGCACTCCCAGTACATTGAGTGCAGTGGAGGAGATGACCCAGACCAGAACAGAGAGGCTCGATGCATTGAGTGCTCAGGAGAAGAACCAGACCAAACCCCACGTCATTCTGGGGTCACGGACTACAGCGTGGCAGAGTGCAGTGGTACGAACTCTAGCCCTCAGAGAAGTTCCTCACGCTACATTGTGGAATGCAGTGATGGGTACTTGGAGTGCAGTGCAGAAAGAATGGAGCAGTCGCAGCATTCCCGTTATATCGACAGTAGTATGGATGACAGGGAGCACGTCTCGGCCTCAGAGCAGGAAGGGAGTGTGGCAGAGGAGCCCCAGCACTCGTACGTGCCGCAGGATGTACTGTATGCAGACGAGGGTGATGTACGCCACTCATTGGCCGACACAGTGGGCTCCCAGCTCGCTGATCAAATGGACTGCAGTGACAGCTTGCCTGGATCATACATAAGTAGCAGCGGGACCTATTCTACCCACCCAGATCCTGAGGTGGTGGAATCTGGGGTGGTGGCTGAGCCAGGACATAGAACCCCAGACATGGCTGAGCTGGAGGAAATGATGGAGGTGGTGATTGTTCAACAGTTTAAGTGTAAGATGTGCCCATATAAAAGTGTCTCCAAGGATACGCTCCTCAACCACATGAGGGCCAGACATTTTAAACCAGCAGGTAAACAGTAGGAGGTGACAATATTTGCATCTGGGATATATTGTTTTTTTCAACCGAAAAGGTGAATTCTGTCATAATTTTCACACCCTCATGTTTTTCTAAACCCATATTACTTTTTTTTTCTTCCATGGAACACGAAAAGAGATGTAATACAGAATGTTAGCCTCTGTCACCATTCACTTTTATGTATGGAAAAAAAGATACAGTGAAAGAGAATGGTATAGATGGAGACTAACATTTTGGCTAACATCTTTTTTAGTGTTCCAAGCAAGATTGAAAGACACGAGGTGCTGTAATTATGATAGAATTTTTCTTTTGGGTTAACTCTCCATTTTCTTTTTGATTTAGAATGTGCTGTTTCACACACAGGTGCTCCGCCCCCAAAGAAACGTGGAAGGGGTCGTCCAAGAAAATCTGAAGCTAAAGAACGACCCGTTGCTGTGGTCAAAAAGGAAGAGCCAACTGAAGAAGAAGAGGATGACATCATTGATGCAGGTGCCATTGATGATCCAGAAGGTCAGAGGGGTCAATTCAGTTAGCATTTTCAGAAATCCTGTTTTTTGCATATTGTTTTTTAAATACATGCATTTTTATTTAACTTTTAGGTGACAGTGATTATAAGCCAGCTGATGAAGAGGCCAGGCCAAAACCAGCTGCAAGTCAAAGCACTCCTCCTCCTCCATGTTCTTCCTCATCTTCCACTACCTTGAGGAAACGGCCCAGAAGAATGGTGGGCCCACCACGTAAATTTGTTTTCTCCCAAAGTTCCTCAGGTCAGTGTTAAAAAAAACTGGATATTTATTTTGTTTCCCTAGTTACAGAATTACAATAAAATCTCTCTATATTAAAAGAGCTGTTCATTTGTGTAATTAGCAAAAATCTAAATTTCCAAGGAAGTGTACTATAACTGTTATAAATCTTTGAGATAACTGTGACTTATTTTCATCTATGTATGAAACAGAACCACCAGCAGTCACTCAGACGAATGATGCAGGTGACCCACAAGCTCCTGAAGAGGCAAGCTCCTCTGGATTAGAGAATGGAACTTCCTCGTTATCCAACGGGAGTGCAGTGGAGCCAGGCGTAAGCCAATCAGATTCAGAGAACAAAGATCCCTCATCAAACACGGGCCCTGATGACATTGAGTTTTTGCCAAGGAAACGAGGACGGCCTTCCAAACGCTTCCTTCAAAAAAAGTACAAAAAGTACATGAATCGCAAGTAAGTGATGATGGCTGTACCAGATGTTGATCATCTTAATTTAGAATTTGATTTGTCAGTTGGGCATAGAAATTGAAGTGAATCTTTAAATTGAACAAAACCTTAAATTACCTTAATTTCAAAGATGTAGCCACATGCTCAGGATTATCAAAGTCTTATTTTCTTTTATATTTAAGTAAGTACTACCGATCCCTGAAGCCTCTACTGAGGCCTTATAATTGCTGGATCTGTGGCTCCCGCTTTCTATCGCAAGAGGATCTCCGATTCCATGTGGATTCTCATGAAGGAAATGATCCCGAGCGCTTCAAGTGTCAGCAGTGTAGCTACCGTTGTAAACGCTGGTCCTCACTCAAGGTAAGAATCAGAGACCTTAAACTGCAGATTAAATGAATAGTTTACCTAGTTATCCCAGATGTGTATGACTTCCTTTCTTCTGTAGAACAGAAACTAAGATTTTTAAAATAACTCCTCAGCTTGTTCCATACAATGCAAGTGAATGACCAGAATTTTGAAGGTCCAAGAAGCGCATAAAGGCAGCATAAATGTCACATGCATTGAAGTGTTATGGATTACAACTTCAAATCTCCAGAAGCTAAATGGGATGAGATGTGAGGTGGGATGAGAAACAGATCCATATTTAAGTATTTTTTACTATAAATTTCCACTTTCACTTCCCCATTCTTCTCTGTTTTTGGCGATTGGCATTATTTGTGCATATTGCCACCTTCTGGGCATGGAGGAGAGTTAATAGTAAAACAGGTTCTGGTCACTATTCACTTGCATTTTACTGACCTACAGAGCTGAGATATTCTTCTAGAAATTTTCATATGTGTTCTGCAGAAGAAAGAAAGTCATACACATCTGGGATGCCATGAAGGTGAGTAAATGATGAGAGAATTAACATTTTTGGGTGAACTATTCCTTTAAGGTTTCATTCATACTTCAATTTGTAGATCTTATTGATTGAAATCTCAATAAATATTTAAATCATAAAATCCTAAAAAGCTTATTTTCTAAAATATTTTGATCTGTATGTGTGTGTGTGTTTGTCCCATAGGAGCATATGTTCAATCATGAAGGTATGAAACCTTATAAGTGTGAGTCGTGTGATTACTCCAGTGTTTATAAAAAAGACGTGATCCGGCACTCGGCTGTCCACAGCAAAAGCAAGTAAGACCTGACGCACTGTGAATGTCTCCTTTTAGCTAGTTACTTGTCATATTATTTTTTTATATGATTTGTTTATTAAAACTCAAATTAATTCCATCTGATTTTCGGTCATATTCCAATAGTTTTGTTTTTAATTAAAGATGCATACCTGATATAAAAACTGATAACAGTGGTATTAATATGCTTGTTTTTTCTCCATTCGCTCTTTAGGAGTCGGAAGACAGATATGGTAAGATTCCAGAAGTCATAAAAACAAACTTTCAGCAAGCAATCACATTTAAATGAATCACATTACCTGCATCTTATTCTCTTATTGACATGATGTACCAGTTTAGGTTTACAATAAAGGGATAGTTTAACCCGAAAATGTAACCCTACATACCCTAAACCTGTATGCCTTCCTTCCATGGATCACAAAAGGAGCTGTTAGACATAATGTTAGGGATTGACAGCCTCTTTAATAGCTTTAATAGCATCTTTTTCCAGTACAATGAAAGTGAGTGGAGACTGAGGCTAACATTCTGCTTAACATCACCTTTTGTGTCCTTTTGCACAGAAGATAGTAAGCCATATGGGTTCTGAGAAACCTGAGGATATGTTCTTGATGGCAGATCTTTTTTTTTTTTTTTGAGAACTAGCACTTAAACTGACAGTGATTTAATAACGGGCTGCTTTTCATGCGACTGCAGTACTGTGTCAATCCTTCACAGGTTTCCAAAGTGTCAGAGTTTCCATGTCCCATCTGTCACCGCGTGTACCCATTGCAGAAACGTCTCACCCAGCACATGAAGACACACAGCACAGAGAAACCTCACATGTGTGACAAGGTACAAGAACGCTACAGCTGATTATGGTTAAAGTTGTAGTGTGCTGCAGCTAGGCATTACAATTATAATTTTGTGTATATGGATAAACAAATGGGCTAGTTTTGATGGGTTGAATAGGATTTTGCTATGCTAATTCTAATTTAAACGTATCTACCTTGCAGTGTGGGAAATCCTTCAAGAAACGTTACACTTTCAAAATGCATCTTCTCACGCACATACAGAACTGCGGCAACAGCTTGTAAGTTAGATCTTAGGTTTCAGTGTACGTGTTTGTTTGAGCGTAAAAAATAACTCAATCTTGAACAGTGTGAAGTTCACCTTTAAGTTCATGGTCTTTGTAAAGGTTTTTTTAACAAGGCATAAGTTTATATATTGCACAAATTGGCAATACCAGGACAGGTTGCTAGATGTGATATTCCCTCTTATCCTTTGTCAGGTTTAAGTGTGAGTTCTGTGAAATTACCTGCAATGACAAGAAAAACCTGCTCAATCATCAGCTGTCCCACACCAACGACAAACCTTTCAAATGTGAAGATTGCAAATATTCCACGAGTAAAGAGGATTTCCTGGTGTCCCACATTGCCATAAAACACACTGGTGAGTTCACTTTATAATTGAGAAGTCCACTGTTTTGTTTGTCACCTTATAACAATGTATGTGGTTTGGTGCTTGATAAAAAATCTTTTGTCATTTTAATGTAATGAAATAGTCACAAAGTATTTAGACTGTATATTATTTATTATCCCAGGACCGATGTTATAAGATGTTGGGAGTTTAAATATTTGAGTACTTGAATTGGTCATCAAGAATCATTATTGATCAAAACAGTAATTGTTTGAAATTTTCTGATCATAGCCTAGTTAATATTAAAGGTGCTTTATGTGATTTTAGCCAATCTGGAATTTCCAGAAACTGAGCCATTGGATTAGCCATGCCCTCTCTTTCCAAAACACAGCACTCCTAAAACACCAAATGAGCTTTATTGAGACTGACACAGTCATACACATCTGGGATGGTTTGTGGGGTGATGATGACAGAAATTCATTTTTATGTGAACATTTCTTTTAACTGGGAGTTTTATTTAGCATGTAGAATCACATACATATTTTACATCCTTCAAAGTGTAGGTCAGAAAGTTTTCCTGACCTACCGTGTCTGTTTATCTTTACCTCCGGTTCAGGTGAAAAGCCCTTCTCCTGTGACATGTGCCACTTCACAACCCGACACAGGAAGAATCTGCGGCTGCATGTGCAGTGTCGTCACCCTGAAGCCTTCGAGGAGTGGAATCGGGTGCACCCCGAGGAGCCCATCCGTCGCCGCCAGAAACCTGTTTTCACCTCGCAGCAGATTGAGGAGCTTAGGTTGCAGCATGAGACGCAGGGACTTCAGGGCACCATTGTGAGTATACACATGCACCAAAAAGTATTTGAACACTTACAGTGCATCCAGAAAGTATTCCCAGTGCTTCACTTTTTCCACATTTTGTTATGTTACCGCCTTATTCCAAAATGGATTAAATTTCATTATTTTCCTCAAAATTCTTCAAACAATACCCCATAATGACAACGTGAAAGAAGTTTGTTTGAAATCTTTGTTTGCAAATTGATTAAAAATAAAAAATGAAAAAAAATCACATGTGCATAAGTATTCACATCCTTTGCCATGACACTCAAAATTGAGCTCAGGTGCATCCTGTTTCCACTGATCATCCTTGAGATGTTTCTACAACTTGATTGGAGTCCACCTGTGGTAAATTTAGTTGATTGGACATGATTTGGGAAGACACACATCTGTCTATATAAGGTCCCACAGTTAACAGTGCATGTCAGAGCACAAACCAAGCCGTGAAGTCCAAGGAATTGTCTGTAGACCTCCGAGGTCTACAGACAATTCCTTGGACTTCATGTCAATGAGCACAGTGCCCTCCATCATCAGTAAATGGAAGAAGTTTAGAACCACCAGGACTCTTCCTAGAGCTGGCCGCCCAGCCAAACTGAGTGATCGGGGGAGAAGGGCCTTAGTCAGGGCGGTGACCAAGAACCCGATGGTCACACTGACAGAGCTCCAGCATTTCTCTGTGGAGAGAGGAGAACCTTCCAGAAGAACAACCATCTCTGCAGCACTCCACCAATCAGGCCTGTATGGTAGAGTGGCCAGACGGAAGCCACTCCTCAGTAAAAGGCACATGACAGCCCACCTGGAGTTTGCCAAAAGGCACCTGAAGGACTCTCAGACCATGAGGAACAAAATTCTCTGGTCTGATGAAACAAAGATTTAATCTTTTGGCCTGAATGTCAAGCGTCATGTCTGGAGGTAACCAGGCACCACTCATCACCTGGCCAATACCATCCCTACCGTGAAGCATGGTGGTTCAGCATCATGCTGTGGGGATGTTTTTCAGCGGCAGGAACTGGGAGACTAGTCAGGATCGAGGGAAATATGAATGCAGCAATGTACAGAGACATCCTTGATGAAAACCTGCTCCAGAGTGCTCTGGACCTCAGACTGGGGTGAAGGTTCATCTTCCAACAGGACAATGACCCTAAGCACACTGCCAATATAACAAAGGAGTGACTACAGGACAACTCTGTGAATGGCCTTGAGAGGCCCAGCCAGAGCCCAGACTTGAACCTGATTGAACATCTTTGGAGAGATCTGAAACTGTCTGTGCACCAACACTCCCCATCCAACCTGATGGAACTTGAGAGGTCCTGCAAAGAAGAATGGGAGAAACTGCCCAAAAATAGGTGTTCCAAGCTTGTAGCATCATACACAAAAAAGACTTGAGGCTCTAATTGGTGCCAAAGGTGCTTCAACAAAGTATTGAGCAAAGGCTGTGAATACTTGTGTACTGTGTACATGTGATTTTTCTTTCGATTTTTTTTTTTTTATTATTATTATTAGTTTTTTATAAATGTGCAAAGTTTTCAAACATCTTTCATGTTGTCATTATGGGGTATTGTTTGTAGAATTGAGGAAAATAATGAATTTAATAATTTTTGGAGTAAGGCTGTATGTATCATAACAAAATTTGGAAAAAGAGAAGTGCTGTGAATACTTTCTGGATGTACTGTAATTCACACACAGCATTTGGCTTTTTGTAATTGTGAACAATTAATCTATTGTTTTATAATTCAAAACCTAACAAACTTAAAATGATTTGCTTAAAGTGTCTTTGTGCTATATTATTGTCTATATTCAAATTATCAACCTTTTATCCCTTTACAACTGCCACTCTATATACTGTACATTCACTTAAATACAGTACACATAAGCTATTTGGACTGTGTTGTTAAATTTTAATATAATAAGATAATCCGTTTTCATACTCTAAGGTGTCAGTGGACCCCATCACTCTCCAAACCATGGAGTCCCTGGGAAATACCTCTATATCCCAGGATGCACTGGGAAATACTACCATCATCTATGAGCAAGGTCAGTTGAAAAGTTTTCCTGCCTAAAGCTTGTCCTTATTTTGAAACCCACTTAAAATGCAGCTTGGAATTTTCAATTCACCTACACAATGTTATACTTTCCACCTTATATTATATTAATTTTCTGCTCACAGTGCTAAATGTGATGTGTATCCATTCTCACAGGCCAGAATGCAGACCTCTCTGCCCAGAATGCCCTAGATCTGCTGCTGAACATGAGTAACGCAAGAGAACTTCAGGTATTATACTGACACACAGACTTTTTTACATGTATAATAAAGTGATAAAAAAAACCTCATATGGCAATGATTGGATAAGAAGGTACCAATAAGTGAATCAACGGATTTGGACATTTTTGCTGATACTTAAAAACTATAGGGCAATTCTGATATTGAATAGTCACTTATTTGCCTATTTGAATTTTTGTAATCATATAATTTTTTTGTTGTTGAGTTATGCTTCTAAATAACTTAAGTCAATTAAATTTAATTTACAAAGACATTTAGCCATTCCCATTGAATATTATTGGACTGGATCTGTTTATTGGGTGCATTGGAGGCCTACATTACATGACAGGCACATTAAAATGATAATAATAATAAATATTCTAATATGTCCAATTGTATAGAGCATAGGTCGGCAACCCGCGGCTCTAGAGCCGCATGCGGCTCTTAAGCGCCGCCCTAGTGGCTCCCTGGAGCTTTTTCAAAAATATGAAAATGGAAAAAAAATTGTTTTAATAGAATTTCTGCAGGAGGAAAAACATGACAAACATTCTTAAAGTTTTTCAACGTTGTAAAAATTTGTGTAATAAATATTTAATTTCAACATTTCTGTCAACGAAGAATTTACGTCATACTGAGACACACGTTTCTGTCAGATCGGCGTGACAAACAAACAAACAAACAAACAAACAAACAAACGGCGGGTGTGTCATGGGCCATGGATCCCAAGGAAAAAAAGAGAAAGCTAGAAATTGAAAGCCTCCCAACTATCGAGAAACTTGTGTTTGAAACATGGAATGCTCTTCCTGACAGTTATAGGAACATGAAGAAATATGCATTTGGAGTGTTATCCATCTTTGGATCAACATACCTGTGCGAGCAGATATTCTCAAACATGAACTACATCAAATCCAAATACCGCACCCGCCTCACAGATGAGAGCTTGCAGTCCTGCGTGAAGATTAAAGTTACATCTTACATGCCCGATGTTGAGAAGCTGTCCAGTGATGTCCGAAAACAGAAGTCACATTAAACGGGTTAGCTAGCACATAATTAGTAACAAAGTGGCTTTTTTATAAAGTGATTTCTTATTTTTGTCAGCATATTTGGAATGACACATAGGGGTATTATGCATGTTTTATGCATGTTTTAAAGACTTTTCCAGTTCGTTTCAAAAGGCTGCTGTTTTATTGCACTGTCTGTTGCCCAGATAAGGGGGGAAAGAGAAGAGGATTGTATTGTAGCTTATTGTATTATTGAGGATTGAAGAGGACTGCATTTTATTTCCATGGGGAGGTCTGAAATTACAGGTGGCCTATGCACGTTGCACATTTTGTTGTTGTTTCGAATACTAAAGTAAAAATGACATCAAAAATCTGATTTCTTTATTGTATTTCTTTAATTTCATAAATGCAAGGAAACATAAAACATTAAAATTATAATGGAAGTGAAACTTAAAGCACCACCGTACAGTAGATTAGTCACGTGGTGCGTCATTCTCTCCAGGATGCGCTGCAGGGAACATAAACATTTAATCATGAATGCTCATTATGTATTTGTAGCCTACTTATCATTTTGATACTAGGTGGCAAACAAAGCTAATATAACACTTACAGCATGTGTTGCATTCATTATAAGGGTTATATAAGGCTTTTAATTTTTTGCGGCTCCAGACAGATTTTTATTTTTTTTTTTGTCCAATATGAGCCATATTGGACACCATATTTCAACGTTTTGGGTTGCCGACCACTGGTATAGAGGTTGTTATAATTGCACTAAACAGCATTTACCAGTTGTAATAAAACATCACAAACGACAAATGTAATACAAAAGTAATACCATGTTTAATTGAATTAAAACTATGGCTTCTGCAAAAAAAAACATTATTACAATATTGTGGTTATTACAATATTGCTGTAGTAAAAGCATGGTTAATTTTACCCATATCAAACCATTCAACTCCCTGACCTTCACCGTGACCATTTTTATTTATAATTTTAAGTAGGATTAAATGAAATATTAATAGTGGAGACAGAAAACAGGATGGGGAAAAAGTGGGACAAAAGGTGGAATCAAACCCAGGTCATTCGCTCGTAAAAAAAAAGCACATACTGTACACCCTGTCGTTACACCCCACGACACTGCAGCGACACTGAGGGGTGCAATTTGTCTTCAATTTGTGTGATTCTACTAGACTTTTGGAGTTCAAATAGCTGTGCTGTGTGACAGGTGCTATTTACTCTACACCTAGTGCAAATAATCACTCCATAAATGTGTTCGTCATGTCCCCTCACAGGTGGCGGTGCTGAAAACAGATGGCAAGACTCTCGAGACTGGTTCGTGGGCCGGAGCTGGTGCCGGCGGTCAACCTCAAAAGATTGTGACCTTCCATGTGTCAGAGAATGGAGATACTCTGGTGCAGGAGGCATTTGAGACGGCTACAGGAACTGTGGAGCAAGAGGAGGAAACTGGTGTGTCACAGGATGTGGCACAGATTGGCATTAATACATACGAGGGAGACGATTTCAGTGTAGTGGAACAGGCCGCAGAGGAGTTTCCTGCCAATGGAGAAACACACAGGTGATATTTTAGATTCTGCAGTATTTTTATGTCACTAATCAATTAAGCAAATTTTACCATGTTTACTGCTTTGTGAAAGAGATCAGATTTCCTACTCATGCTGTAAGTTCATGGATCACCAGCTTTTGTGCAAACTTGTGTAGTCCATTTCAGCTATAGTGCATGCGGTCATTACAGCCAAGGGGGGCATCCTAAGGGGCCGTTTAGACCGAACGCGTTCTTGTGCAAAAAAGGCTAGAGGCAACACAATTAATAAAACAGAATGTGTCTTAATGTGTTTATCTGTTGAATTTCTAGTTAACCTGTCACAGCATTTAAAAAATGTGGCGCTCCTGCCGAGATGCGGTGCAACAGTCAATGACGTCCATCTAGTGCATTTTTACATAGATCACCAATTGAAACACAGCACAGACAGATGCAAAAATTTGTTTGGTGTGATCTGCCCCTAATAAATACTAAGAAAGTCAGAAATTCTGTTACTTTTCACTCAAATTATTATGCTGATAATATCGTTTAAAAAATTGTTATATTAAAATAGAAAAATGCAAAATAGAAGCATTTTAACTAGACTTGTGGGTCCCAATGTACATTTTTATTATGCAGTGGTATATTGATGCTGATTGATACAGGCTTACAAAATGTATTATTAATATTCGTGTGTGTGTGTACTATGTTTATACTACGTTGTGGTGACCAAATGTCCCCACAAGGATAGTAAAACCTGAGATCACCTACCTTGTGGGGCACAGCCCTAAGAACAGCTAGGGCCAAACTGTCACGGGCAATCAGAGAGGCAAAGCGCGCACACGCCCAGAGAATCAACAGTCACTTCCAGGACAGCGGTGACACGCGGCGCATGTGGCAGGGCATCCAGGCCATCACCAACTACAGGACAACATCAGTTGCCTGTGACAAAGATGCCTCCCTTCCAGATGCGCTGAACGACTTCTACGCTCGGTTTGAAGTGCAGAACGACGTGATGGCGAGGAAGTCCCCCCTCCTCCCAACGACCAGGTGCTCTGTCTTACCACGGCAGATGTGAGGAAAACTCTACGTAGAGTCAACTCACGGAAGGCTGCTGGACCAGACAACATTCCTGGCAGAGTGCTCAGAGGATGTGCAGACCAGCTAGCAGATGTTCTTACCGACATCTTCAACATCTCTCTGAGCAGCGCTGTCGTTCCAACGTGCTTCAAGGCCACCACCATCATCCCCATGCCAAAGAAGTCTTCAATGTCCTGCCTGAACGACTACCGTCCCGTCGCACTTACACCCATCATCATGAAGTGCTTCGAGACGCTCGTCATGAGGCAGATTAAGACCCAGCTGCCCCCTCACTAGACCCACTGCAGTTTGCGTATCATTCAAACCGTTCAACGGACGATGCCATCACCACAACCCTCCATCTGGCCCTCACCCACCTAGACAATAAGGACTCATATGTTCGAATGCTGTTCATAGATTTCAGCTCAGCATTCAACACAATCATTCCCCAGCACCTGATTGGAAAGCTGAACCTGCTGGGCCTGGACACCTCCCTCTGCAACTGGATCCTGGACTTCCTGACTGGGAGACCTCAGTCAGTCCGGATCGGGAACAGCATCTCCACCACCACCACACTGAGCACTGGGGCCCCCGGGCTGTGTGCTCAGTCCACTGCTGTTCACTCTGCTGACTCACGACTGTGCAGCAATGCACAGCTCGAATCACATCATCAAGTTCGCCGATGACACGACCGTGGTGGGTCTCATCAGCAAGAACGACGAGTCAGCATACAGAGAGGAGGTGCAGCGGCTGATCGAACTGGTGTAGAGCCAACAACCTGTCCCTGAATGTCGACAAAACAAAAGAGATGGTTGTTGACTTTAGGAGAGCACAAGGTGAACACACTCCGCTGAACATCGACGGCTCCTCTGTGGAGATCGTCAAAAGCACCAAATTCCTTGGTGTTCACTTGGCGGAGAACCTCACCTGGTCCCTCAACACCAGCTCTATCACCAAGAAAGCCCAGCAGCGTCTCTACTTTCTTCGAAGGCTGAGGAAAGCACATCTCCCAACCCCCATCCTCACT
Organism: Xyrauchen texanus; assembly: GCF_025860055.1. Taxonomy (NCBI): domain Eukaryota; kingdom Metazoa; phylum Chordata; class Actinopteri; order Cypriniformes; family Catostomidae; genus Xyrauchen; species Xyrauchen texanus. Next base: position 25,195,531 of record NC_068302.1, on the reverse strand, counting down.
ACATTCTATAGAGGGACTATTGAGAGCATCCTGAGCAGCTGCATCACTGCCTGGTTTGGGACTTGCACCGTTTCGGACCGCAAAGCCCTGCAGAGGATAGTGAGGACAGCTGAGAAGATCATTGGGGTCTCTCTTCCCTCCATCAAAAACATTTACAAAAAACACTGTATCCATAAAGCAACCAGCATTGTGGACTGACCCCACACACCCCTCACACAAACGCTTTACCCTCCTCCCGTCTGGCAAGAGGTACCGAAGCATTCGGGCCCTCACGGCCAGACTGTGTAACAGCTTCTTCCCCAAGCCATCAGACTCCTCAATACTCAGAGACTGGTTTGACACACACGTGTCCTGAGTTGCACTTTAATTACTGTCACTTTATAACTGTCTGCTACCTCAATAACTGCTATGTGCATAGAACACTATCTCATAGTATGTTATGTTTACATTTTTAGAAACTGTCATCTTTTTGCACTACTGAGTACTGGTCGGCTCTGCACTGTCTATTGTCCTGTTCATTGTCAGAAATTTGTTGTACTGTCCCGTACTTTTGGCACATGTTTGCACGTGCACTTTATATAGGTATATATATATAGGTTTTTTATATAGGTATTTTATTTTGTTGTGTTGTCTCATGTGGTCCTGTGTTGGTCCTTTGTTGTTTTTATGTAGCACCATGGTCCTGGAGGAACGTTGTCTCGTTTTGCTGTGTACTGTACTAACGGTATATGGTTGAAACGACAATAAAAACCACTTGACTTGACTTGACTTGACAGCCAATGGTACACACACGCGAAATGGCTTATTAAATATTCTAAATTTTGTATTTTTTTTTTTTTTAAAAGGTTTCTGTGAGGGTTAGGTTTAGGGGATAGAAATTATCATTAGATCTGTATAAAATCCATAAATTGCATGGAAGTCTATGGATAGTCACCACAATGATATAAAAACAAGATTGTGTGTGTGTGTCAATAGTTTAGAGGAGCCCTCAGCAGAGCCTCAGGTGATGGAAGTGAGCACCGAACCCTCGTCAATCTCTACACCTCTGAAAGAGAGTAAAGAGAAGTTTTACCTGAGTTCAGGCCTCACGGATGGAGTCCTGCAGCAGGTAGAAGTGAGATTGGGTTTTTAACTTTACACAAAGAATATTCAATGTTGTGTTCTTTCCCAATGGAAAGCACAATTGATGAAATTCTTATCCTGCAGCTGAGCAGTGAAGCTCCAGGATCCCCTTCCCTGTGTCCATCACCCTCTTCTCAACAGTTCAACAACAAACGCTTCTCCTGCCGGATCTGCATGGAAGCTTTTCATGGCCGCTCAGACATGGAAAACCACAAGAGGGCGCACATAGACCCCAAAACGTTTAAATGCCCAGACTGTGACTTCACAGCACCTTCATGGCCAGAGGTCAAGGTATGAGGGTCTTGAGATTTGAGTTTTAAATCAATGTCTAGGTTTTTTTTTTGGTTTTGTTTTCAAATTTTATTTCTGTTATTATTTATTGTTGTATTCGAGTGATTTTTTTTTTTTCAAAATCTGACAAACAATCATGCTGACCTGTCCAAATTACATTCTTTAATTAAACTTTTTGTAATCCCAGTCTCACATGTCCATGCACGCGTATTTGCGGCCTCATAAATGCACCAGCTGCAGTTTTGCGTCCAAAAACAAGAAAGACCTGCGACGCCACATGATGACACACACCAACGAGAAGCCTTTCGCTTGCCAGGTCTGCGGACAAAGGTGAGGAGACCCATTCATTCGAAATTATGAAATTTTGACTTTTTTGCTTTATTTGACTTTTTCTATATTGTATTCATATTATATTATACTGCTCTATATGACAACTTTTATCTATTCTATTTGGTATTTCTCTATCAACAATCTAATATAACATGCATCTTTTTCCTTTTTATATACATTTTGGAAAATATGAATGTGTTGGTCAGAGAGCATGTTGTTGGCAGTTATTATCAGAGAATTTGTACTTGTCTATGACTTTTGTGAGAGTTGATCACACATTGGGATAAAAAACCACACATATACTCGCACCTCGACAGTTTCTTAGTGGTTTCTGTTACTCTTTTAGGTTTAACCGTAAAGGCCATCTAAAGTTCCACATGGAGAGGCTTCATACTCAGGATCCCTTGCCCCGTAAAGCCCGCTCTGTTCCCTCTCAGCAGACCATCATTGTTAACAGTGATGAAGAGGCTTTGGCCACACTGCAGAGTAAGTGCTGTCTTACAGCTTTCCTTATGAAGAGACTTTGTGGTATTATTCAGATATAATTGAAATTCCTCACAGAATTATTCTCTCCCTCACAAATGATTACATGAAGACATGTCCTGCTAAACTTATGATATAATAATGATGCCTAATGGCTGAGTAACTCTTTTGGCTTTGTTCTGTGTGTGTGTGTGTGTGCGCATTCCAGATCTGCAGGCAGGTCAAGCGGTAATCAGTCCAGAGAGGTTGCAGCAGGCTTTGTGTCAGGAGCACATCATTGTGACCCAGGATCAGACTCTTTCAGACCAGGTACAGCACATCTGTTAGCATTCCCATTTTTCTCAATGGCAGTTCTTCATTTGGCACAGAATCACCCGGAAGTACACGATTTGAATTGCCATCTTTGCTCATGGGCACAATTTTTTTTAAGACAATCACACAAGCTGTAAATTTCATGTGAATTAAATACTCTGGAGCCAAATCAAAGTACTGAAAAAATGTATTGGATTATGGCACCACAAGAATGTGCACTGTTCCAATCTCTTCATTATCAACTTTTCTGAGTTTTGACATCAAAGACCATGGCGAAAGTCCAAGCTTTTAAGAACACAAACAAATTGGTCACTGGTAAAATGTCTACAAGCTTTGCAAACATGCATGTACTTCATATGTAACATACTGAAGGCTTTGATTATTCTCTTTTACCAGGTTTAAGGTAAATTAAGGTTTGACTGAATTAAAGGGATAGTTTTCATTTAAAATGAAAATTCTCATAATTTGCTCACACTCATGTCATCCCAGATGTGCATGACTTTCTTTCTTCTGCAGAACACAAACTGTAGGTCCATACAATGCAAGTGAATGGTGGCCAGAATTTGAAAGTCCAAAAAGCTTACAATGGCAACATAAAATAATCCACACTACTCCAGTGGTTAAATCCATATCTTCAGAAGGGATATGATACAGTAGCTGTGGGTGTGAAACAATCAATATTTAAGTCCTTTTTTAAAAAAATATTCTCCTCTCCTGCCCAAAGAATGTGAATCGCCAAAAACAAAAGAAGAATGTGAAAATCGAGCTGGATAGTGAAAATTGTACTTAAATATTGATCTGTTTCTCACCCACAACTATCATATCACTTCTGAAGAAATGGATTAAACCACTGGAGTCATATGGATTATTTTTATTCTGACTTTAAATGTTTTTTGGACCTTCAAATTTCTGGCCACCATTTTCTCACATTGTATGGACCTACAGAGGTGAGATATTTTTCTAAAAATCTTAATTTATGTTAAGTAGAAGAAAGAAAGTCATACACATTTGGGATGGCATGAGTCTGAGTAAATTATGAGAGAATTTTAATTTTTGAGTGAACTTATTTTGAATAAAAATGCTTAATTTCTCAGGAGGAGGCAACATATATTCAGCAGATCACAACAGTTGATGGACAGACAGTGCAGCACTTAATGACTGGAGACAATCAGGTCACTGAGGTACTCATTCTCCAACATATTTTTTATTCTTTTTAAGTTTGCATGACTCTTAGCTGCTACGTCAGAAGTGACCATGTCACATTTATGTTGTAAGGGCAGTATCATACAATGCAACTAAATAGGTTCAATGAGATCCTGATGCACTCGTAATCAATGCAAATCACATTCTGATGGTATTCATCCCTTTCTATTTCTTTCAGGTCCAGTATATCATCTCCCAGGATGGAGTTCAGCACTTAATCCCACGGGAATATGTGGTGGTATCTGATGGAAACCACATTCAGGTAAGGATGTGCTCTTTACTAAAGAGCATCCCTAACCCAAGGGTCCGGAATCATAAAAGATACGTTTTTAAAGAAAGGCCCTTTTGAAAGTTTGGAACAGGCTCAATTGGTCTGTTGCAGCAGCTTAAAAGGCACTTTGTGGTCTGTACGACATTAAATAAAAGACAAAAAATATCTGATTGTGATTTTCAGATGGAGGATGGACAGATTGCTCACATTCAGTACGAGCATGATGGGACATTTATGCAGGAGCAGCAGGTTGAGCTCACAGCAGAACACAAACACACTGATGATTTTTACATTGCAAAATAGCTTAAAAGCATAAATGTCTGTGAACACTTTCAATTCAGATGAGCACATGTAAGCTCTCTTCCAAAACCTAGCTTTCAAAGGCAGCATCCCAACCTTCATGGAACCTCATAAGTGACCCATTTGGAACACACTACTGTAGGGCTGTCAAAATGGCTGAAAAACTCAATTCGACTTTCTTTCTTGAATAATAGTAATATTCTAATTCAAAAGACATTATTTTAGAGGAAAAAAGTACTGTATTGTCTACTAAACCCACAAGAGGGCGCAAGTGAGCGCAATAAGCAAATATAATCCAAATCAAGCATTGATGAGAGAATTTTTTTTTATTGAAATTAAATGTTTACAGCCCTTATTTCATCGTACCGAAGAAAGGCTGTAGTTTGCGGCCAATATTGGACCTGCGAGTTCTGAACTGGGCCTTGCACCGACTCCCTTTCCAGATGCTGATGCAGAAATGCATTTTAGCGTGCATCTGGCATGAAGATTGGTTCACGGCGGTGGACCTGAAGGATGCGTACTTCCACGTCTCGGTTCTGTGATTGCTTTCAACCGGGCGTATCAGTACAAGGTCCTCCCCTTCGGCTTGTCCCTGTCACCTCGCGTCTTCACGAAAGTCACGGAGGCAGCCCTTGCCCCACTAGGGATGTGGGCATTCACATCCTCTACCTCGACGACTGTCTGATTCTAGCTCACTCTCGAGACCTGTTGTGTGTGCACAGGGACCTGGTGCTCAGGCACCTCAGCCGTTTAGGGCTTTGGGTCAAATGGGAAAAGAGCAAGCTCTCCCCAGTTCAGAGTATCTCTGTAAAGGGATTAATGGAATAGGAGGAGGCGAGAAACTGCTTGAGAATATAAATAATATTTTAATTATGAACTTAACAAAAAGACAAACGCACAAAGGTGTCGGACAGTTGTCCTTAAATATCTCTGTCGCACTGCAGCTTCCAGTCGGCCTTTATCCCTCTCTGAGGCTTTATTATCCTGATTAGGGGCCGGGTTTGCGGAATCATGGCCCTGCAACGCCCTCCGCCCTGCCACAATCTCTTTTCTCAGGAAGCAGTTAGACTCATCACGCTGATTTGCCACCACTTCTTCGGCCCTTGTACAGACCTTGCATTTTTACAGGCAGGGGTTCCCTTACAGCAAGCGTCCAGGCGTGTCGTGATTACGACAGACGCCTCCAAGCTAGGCACTACATCAACACAACGTCGAGTGAGTGACAGAATGGGAATGGCTTGTTTACTGTTGTAACCTCCGTGAAGTTATGTCCCTCTTGCCACAACGCTTTACTACATGCTGGGATATCCGGGACCCTGTCTCGGCTCTTCAGCACAACCTGAACGAGTGGTTGCGAGCCAGCTCCTTTTATACCCGTATGTCCGGGATAGTGGCATGCAAATTCCACTCGCCAATTCTCATTGGCATTTTCTCAAAGATCAGAGGTGTTTGGGGCTCCCTAGAGCAACCCCTAGTGTCACTACATTGACACAACTTCTCGTTCCATCCATCAGGGATCAGAGGTTATGACAGTAACCAAGACTATTTCTTTCCTTACAAAAACAACAAAAAAACACGTTAACATGTTCATTCTGACAGCTCTAATTAAAAGTTGGATTTCTTCAGGCCTATAATGCTTGACAATGTTGCCTCTGCAGGCAGCTTAATGGGTTTTGGAACATTACAATAGTTTTGTTTTTACCCATGTTTAATTCTTTGGGAGACAATGGTAAAACACAACTGACCCCTCTACTGACACCTTTGGTGGAGAAAGCATAGATCTCATACTGCAATAAATCAAAAAGCCTTGTAATGCTGATACATAGTAACAAATAATTTACTGCCTTCTCTTCAAAATGATGCTTGATCTGTTGCTTGAAACTTGATGTTGTTTATGTTTAATTGTCTTCTGTGTTTTTTCAGATTGCTCTGTCTCAGGATGGACAGATCCAGTATGTTCCCATCACTGCTGAGCAACAGGTTGTCACCCCTGAGGACCTGGAGGCTGCTGCCCATTCCGTTGTCAATGGTATGATCTTTCACCTACTCTACTTTTAATACTTTACCTGGACAAGTTTTATCACCCCACAGTGCCAAGTAATGTTAGAAAAATTATTGATGGATGAAAGCAACAAACACTTGTAGATCAGAAGTGATGCAAATTATGATTATGTTTGTGTGTAGCTGTTGCAGATTCAGCCATGGCTCAGACTCAGACGGTTTACACAGAGGCCACACCAGAACAACTGGAACAGCTGCAGCAACAGGGCATCCAGTATGATGTCATTACATTTACTGAGGAGTAGAAAATAAATACATGCTCTGATTTTGAACACCAACACACAGAACATTTGCGGCTCATTTTGGCTCCAGATTACTTCAGTGGATATCACAGACTCTGATGATCATCCACTTTAGGGGACTGAGATGTTCCACAGACTAAAATTTTCTTCCGCTAGAATTGTCCAGTAAGAGGGTGAATGTACTGTTAGATGCACGCTGCAAATTATACAAATCATGTCTTCATATTTACAGTAAATATCATTTAAAGCAATTGATCTCTGCGTGCCTACAGTGTTTTTCCTTGTAAAGATAATTTAAAAAAAAACCTGTATAAAGTATTCTGTATTAAATTCTGTTACTTTGATGTACTATGATGGATGCTAATTTAACTGCTACTGTTCTTCTGACTGCGACAGAATTGTGTAAATGTATATTGAACAATTGATGCTTCTTTTTGTCATATGGTTCCTAGTTGTAGCTAAAGTGCTTATAACAGAGGGTTTATTATTATTTTCATTTTATGTGAAGCATACTGTTTCATCTTTAGCTTCATTTTTAAAGAGATTTTTGCTTTCAGTCTATAAATATAGCTACAGAAATTAACTTGCATACCAAATAAATCATGTCATCTTTCTGTGAACCTTTACATTGTGAAAACATGACGCTTTTTTGAAGTTCAGTTCAATATCAAAGATATTATGATGTACAGTACAAAGGAACAGATCTGTTGCACATTTTAGATACTGAGGTTTGTTGATTAAAGATTGAGAATGACTCTAAGTTATAAAACAAAACTAAAACATAATTACACACATCTAAAATATTGGAAATTTATTTATACAATAGTATATTTTATTTAAAAAATATAACGTGTAGCACAGACACTGTAAAATAAAGTGTTGCTAAATTATTATTGATACTGTTGTGTTTGTTGAGAACTGATGAACTCAAAAGTTGTAAAATTGATTTCTATGTTCAGATAATTCTGTTATTTGCTAGAAAGTGAGAGGCTCCAACAACAAATGTGAGGAAAAGTTTTTGAATGCCAACAAACAAAATGTGACCTCACTTCCATCTTATGTGTTGTTCATTATGGACTCATGTTTGGTTTCTCAATTTGGCACGAGAAGACTCAAATAATTTTAAATGTGAACTATGCATTTTAAGATGAAGCTACTTTTCTTTCTAATTGTCATCTTGAAGAACTATGAGAATGGTTCTTGTTTCTTTGGATATTTTTCTATATATGCAAAGAGGAATATGAAGTTAAATCTGACATTAGATTGAATGGCAAGGATTGGGAAAAATCCTTATTAGATGCAAACTCTGAAATGTAAATTGTAACCCATTTTAACAAAACCAAACACTTCTGTTGTTTCCTATTTAATTGTATTTAAATTATTCACAATTAAATAATTTTACATTTCTCATAATAATAATACAATCAGAATAGGCTTCTACATTGCCTTAATGTCAACTAATAGTTAAAAGTGAGATGTCAATCATACTGATTTAAGACTGAAAATGAATTCATGTCTTAACTCTCTTTCAGGGATGAATCCAACAGAAGGACAAATCAATATGCATATATCATCAGAAATGATTTTAAGATTTTACATTAACCCCTCTTATAAAATCTTTGAAAAAGTTTGCTGTAAGGATGCACAGGATATGTTGTTCCTATATATCGAGGAAGAATACAAATCAAGAGTTTGTTGTAAATTTTAGAAACCCAAGCTGCTGGCAGGTACAGTTGTGATATCAAAGATGTCATGAACACCTATGAAGATTTCAGACTTCAGACCATTTCTAAATTGAAATTTTGCATTTATAAAGTAACAAGTTCCTTAAGATATGATACTTTTAAAGCATCAGGTAATAAGGCAACATAAAGATACAAACAGTCTTACATCTGCTATGTATTTCTAATTTTGTGGCTGTATTATTATATAACAACAAAAATTATTCCAAAATTATATTATAATTATATTTTTAAGTTTTAATTAGCGGATTGTGTCTAATAAATTCACAAATGTAATGTAATTTTATGCTCACAGAACACACTGTCTTTGTTGATGGTGTTGTTTTATGGTGCCTCGTTGCATTTAGATGCCCATGTTTGTGATGTTTAAGCAGTGATTACCAGAGAACGTCCCACATTCTAGCTGTACTGTTTAATGTTGTCTTGGCTTAAATATAAATTGAATAAGTTCATAATAGTGTTCTGTTGTTAATAGTCTGTCTTTTAGATTCACTGTATTATGGTAAGTTCTTGGGTTTGAAGTAATTTCCTTAGCATCTGGGTTTTGAAATGTTACTAGCAATTCATATTTACATTTTTAGTTGCATCCTACACAGAATTGCTTGTTTGAAAAATGGGAATCTTCATTAGACAATTACTTTTGAATATATAAGTTAACCAAGGACTGGGTATCTCTACATTTTGGGAACTGAAACTCTTGGGGATTTCCTGTAAATTGATCTATAAGTTGAGTTTGAAAAACATTTTACATACATTTTTGCTCTGTAGGATGCTGCAGCGTCACCAGTAAAAGCAGAAATTCTCAACTTCGATTTCGACGAGATGCAGGTGCATGATGTCTTACAAACATGTCGACACTCAGGGAGATATACAAAGTAAGTGATTAACATACACTTTATTAAGTAATATCGATAAATTAGTTTGTTTTTTGTGATTCTCTTCTCATAAGGAGGTTAACGGATCGCTGACATTGAATATGAGAATGGAACAATTCAGCAAACAGAACAGGTTGAACACAGAGACAAATTCAGTCATATTCAAGCTTTTACTATTGTGGATGATACTGACTGAGACACAATAACCAGTGTATAAAAAGTAGATTGATATAACTTTATTTTGTGTAAATCTTTTATACTTTGTTTAATGATGAAGCGCTTATAAAATAGGGTCTGTTAATTTGTAACATTTCTTCTTTTTTTGCTTGTTCAGAGATGTTTGCATCTGTTCAAATGGCTACCATACTTAAAGTGAATATAAATGAAATCACAACATCTTTATTTAAACTCTTACATGAGAGTTGTATAGCTTTTCCAAAAATTCAGTTCAACATTACAGATGATATTATACTCTACAATGATGCATTTATTAGGATGTTATACACAATTCAAGGGAACACAATTTAACATAATGTGAAAGTAAATCAGTTTATAACATATATTCACTGAGCACTTTATTTGGAACACTATACTAATACTGGGTAGCACCTCACTTTGCTCTCAAAACAGCTTCAATTGAACTCATTGTCATGTTTATGAAACCGATTTCTAGCCATTAGAAGATGGGTAAATTGGGGCCATGAAGGGATGCACATGGTCAGCAGCAACAATACTCAATTAGCCTGAGGCATTCAACTGAGGATTGATTAGTATTAACTGGCCTAAAGTGAGCCAAGAAAACAGTCCCCACACCATTACACCATTGCCACCAGCCTTGACTGTTGTCACAAGGCAGGTTGGGTTCATGGATTCATGCTGTTGGTAAAAATCCTGACCCTGACATCTGTGTACCTCAGCAGAAATCGAGATTCATCAGACCAGTTTTTCCAGTCTTCACCGGTCCAGTTTTGGTGAGCCTGTGTCCACTGCAGCCTTAGCTTTCTGTTCTTGGCTGACAGAAGTGTAAACTGACGTGTTCTTCTGCTCTTGTATCCTATTTGTCTTTTCTACAGCAATGCCTGAAATTGCGCCTCCTGCAGGGGTTTCACCAATACTACTTCCAGCAGGTCTCTGCGAGAGGCCATTTTAATTCCTTCCACTGGATTGTACACAGGTTACCTTACGTTTTCTCTATCTAGGTGTCTTTCCAAGACTTCACCGTTACCTACCGAGGAGCCAAAAAATGGCAAAAAGTTGATAGGAAGCACAACTGCGGTGCTCCAGCCATTGGCTCAAAACATCCCTAAGCAGCACAAATGTGCTGTCCACGTGCCACAACTGCGGCATCTTCAGGTCATGCAACAAATTGCCATGGCACCACAAAGCAGCAAAATTGTGCTGACCAGGTGCCGCAACTGCTTAACCTTTTAGGCCATAACACTAAATCTCCCACAACTCCCACACATCTTTTTGGGGTGTAAATTCATAGCTTGAGTCGAGCCCCATCCACCATGGACAGCAAGCCAAAGAAGTTTAACCTTAATAGCTTAAAGATTATTTGGGCAAACAAACTTGTGAAACGGATTTCGTTCAAGTCCAAAATATTATTAATGTACCATCTTTGAATCAGCCTGGCTATATTAAAGGTGTCATGACATGAGGAATATAATTTTCCTTTTTCTTTTGACATATCAGAGGTCACTGTTCTATAAAAACATACTGTAAGTTTCAGAACTTAAAACTTCCTACTTCGAATCTGAATCGAATCTGCCAAAAGACTCATTTTGAATTTGTGTAACTTGTGACATAACAAGGACCATATACATTTGCTTATTACTGCCTATTCAGCAAGATATCAATGCCTATTTTTCATCATTGCACCCTTTTCCCCGCCCACTGATGTCAAGTAATAGGTTAGAGAGAACTCAAGTGCAGAATTAAGATGGGCTTTATTAGAAATAAAAAAACAAAACAAAAAACAAAACATTCCAAGGACTGACAGGAACAGAGTGTCAGAGCTGGAGAAGGCGAGCCTCAAGGTCCGGGCTCCAAACAGGAATCTCCAGGATTCTGAGGGGCACACAGACAGACAGGACCGAACTCCACTACAGGAAAAACCTTAACAGTACTTTCCACAATGAACTGGCACAGGATATAGAACACAGGGAGGTTAAATAGGGATGAAATAAGGAGGGTAATGAGCAAAAGTAGGTGAAGCAAATTAACTAATAACCAGGTTGTAAGGGGGCGGGCCTGGACGTGAGACAGGAAGCACATTAAAAACAAACCTGACATAAGCCATGTACTCACACCAAACACAATGACAAGACAGTAGAGCACATGGCAATGAAACCATCATTGGCCATGTGCTCAAACAAAACACATTGACAATACAATAGAGCACATGGCAACAAAACCATTATTGTATAAACAAAAAAAGACAGGAGCACATGGCAAGAGACCTGGACCCAAAGCCATGCGCTCACCAAGACAAGACTTGGAGCATGAGTGTCCGGATCCTGACCAAGAAATGTAACCGAGCAAGAAGAGTCAGGATTCAGACATCATGCTCTCAACATAAAAACACAGGCTAAACAGAAGAGCACACAGCAAGGAAATAATACCCAAAGCCGTGCGCTTCCTCAGAGTCACAGAACACAGGTGTCACCACATTAAAAACAACTGACAAAATGACAGGATACTGACACCTGGTGCTCAGTCAGTCACACAGGTGAAAAGGACCCCCCATCCTGTTTCATCTTGCCATTAGCTGTCTTGCTGTTGTGCAGTTTCGAAGGCGTACTGGATCGTTTTTGCACCCATTTGTGCTATTTGTAATTGTTGATCTTCATCAGGTTGATAACTTTTTATAGTGCATAGTTTGACTTTCAACATGGTCTTGTATCCACATGCTTCATTCTAAAAAACAACTCTTCTCTTAAATCCAGCACTACGTTGCTTTTGTAAACTTTTGTCATTTCTAAAATAATATGTCCATATATATGAAATGTTATACGCACAGTGCTGAGTCATGTGCTATTGGCTTTGTGGTGAAATTTGTTGAATCACTAGATCAAGCACATCATGTTTAAGGTTTAATATATAGGAAATATCCCAGCATGCTGATCTTTTATAAACTCCCTCATCTTTAAAAGGGAAAAAATATATATATATCTAAAATCTGTATGCATAGTTTGATACAAGAATGCCTGAAATGTTCCTAAATTCTTAATGCTATTCTGTTCATCTCTCCATTCTGTAGCAGAGTCCACAGGAACAAAATGGCATCATCAACTCAATTGTGCAATTAAAGCCCCCACGAGGATCCATAACAATTTTATGACATGTGTAACTGTTGTGTAACAAAACCATGTGTACTACCCTTCTGGATAAAACAGGATATGTAACTGGATATATTAGCAACCATTTGATACATACTGTACATTTACATCAAGAAAATAGCATGTATTTGCCCAAAATATCATTATCATCAGCAAGCTAACTACTATGTATTATTGTGTCAAAATAAAAGTATCTCAAGAAATATGCACGAATGAACCTGTGTCGTCCATGTTTCGTGTGCGTTCTTATAACAAAGCACTTGAACGTAACAAACTTATAAATAAAGTAGGATCATTCCGACAGCATATAAAGGCAGTATAAATCTTCTGGAATACTACCATTTGCTTTATCTTTAATGAAAGGAATGTTCTGGGTTCAATACAAGTTAAGCTAAATCGACAGGAGTTGTGGCATAATGTTGATTACCACAATAATATATTTTGATTCGTTCCTCCTTTTCTTTTAAAAAAAAAGCTAAAATCGAGGTTACAATGAGGCCCTTACAATGGAAGTGAATGGGGACAATAAAAGTGAATTTGGCCAATATCTGGAGGGTTTAAACACAGAAAGCTTTTTATTTTAGAAAAACACATGCATTCATTCTTCTGTTAAAACGTGTGTATTATTTTAGCTATAAAGTTGTCATTTTTACAGTCGTTTTAGTGTTTTGGCATGTGTTGACATTATATCATCATGGTAACAAAGTTATAAAATTGGCTATAACTTTACACAGCATGTTTGTAAGTGATTTTATAAAATCAAAATCACCTTTACACACATATCCTTTATGTCTTGTGGTTATAATTTTGAAAAAGTGAGTATTTTAACTTTAAAAAATTGGCCCCATTCACTTCCATTGTAAGTGCCTCATCATAACCATGATTCAAATCTCGTAAAAAATATACTTAACGATGTTTTATTGAAAATGTAAAAATGCAGAACGTTTTTTGTGAGGGTTAGGTTTAGCGGTATGGTTAGGGGATATAATCTATAGTTTGTACAGTATAAAAATCATTATGTCTATGGAAAGTCCTCATAATGACAGCTGCACCAACATATGTGCGTGCATGCGTGCGTGTGCACGTGCGTGCGTGTGTGCGTGTGTGTGTGTGTCCAACCACCACACTCACAAAGGATAAAAGAGATGCACAGAGACCATTCAGACAGATTATAATTTAATTACAATAACTATAACCCTTTAACAAATTTACAGCATAATAAACATGGATTCATCCAGAAATATGATTCCTTCCTGGTGGACCATGACTTCTTGTATGTTTGCACGAGGTAATGTATGAAACTAATGTATGTTTTTACTATGAAATAAAAATGCAGTGGATGCCAAGGTGAACCAACGATTCTGAGGTAGACCTTGTGGCATGGGCATAATGGATCCATTATGCCCATGCCACAAGGGCATAATGGATCCATTTCTGTGGAAGATGAATAACAGCATTTGGAGTACAAAGTGCATGAGAGTGAAAAATGAAAATGACAAAAAAGGTGCTATGGCACTTGTTATGTATTCTTCTTGTGCTATTCTGTTTTCTCTTTCAAGTATTTCTCTTCTCCGTTCTTCTTGTTTTCGCTCTCCATTTCAGCATTAAAAGTCTATGTTTTTGAAGTCGCTGGTACAGCGATATCTGTTGTCATTGTACCTGCTGCACACCAGGTATGGCAGACAGGGGCAAGTGTGGTGTTGTCTCTTGCCGGGAAAAGGAAACTGCAGGGATAACAAAACACTTTGAATTACATTTTAATAACTCATGGATCTAAAAATAAAACTTTCGGATTATTATTCTTAAATTACTTGATGAGATATGCATTGATTATAAAACATTAGACATAATTTTGTAGATGTTTTTGAAGTCTGACTGCTTTAATGACATTTACATGGTTATCATGAAATCTTTGCAGGTTGTTTTGGTAAGCCAATCAAGATATATTGCATTTAAACCACAGGCTTTTGTTTCTTGGAGAGGGTCTGTCAATCGTGTTAGTCATCAATGAGTCAAAGACACCCTCTGAATTTTTTCACCTCCTAACCTATGCTGAATGGCAAGGCTGACTATCAGCTTCTGTATCTCTGTATCAGTTTGAGACAGTCTGACAGAGTGATAAACAGCCCTGATCTGTCAGACATCTAATCAATATCAGTTACACTTATCAGCAGATTCTTTTCAAGCCTTCTCAGCCCTCTCTGGCAATCGCCCATGTTTACTTCACAGCTCAAAGTATCACTGGGCTGTCAGATTACTGTCAGCTGTTTAAACCGCATTACTCGTTGTATTTGTATTTCACTTTTAAGTTCAGTCCTCATATTCTGACAGTTTCCTGATGCTGTTGCTATATAGTTTTTTTGGACTAGTTTATGATAAAATTCTATCTCTCTTTTGCTCTTTCTGGGTGGTGTCTCTCACCACATTCAGTTCATAACTGTCAATCATGAACTCCCTAAGGTCAACCAATCAAATTGTGTGTGTGTGTACCTTGTGGCTGTATGGGTGGCATTCGTCTCCCTCCAGTCCCTGTGGTGTGCACATACGCAGGCCTCTGAGCCACAGACTCATGGCACAGCAAAGACCCACACCACACTGCACATCCCTGTCACATGCCTTATACACAACAACACAACACAGAGTCAGTCTGCCGTGTATCCCACTACTTATGCCCTAGAACAGGGGTTTTCAAACTGGGATATGGGAGCCATAGTTAGGAATAAAAACAGAAATAAAATGAAAATGACATATAATCTTAAATATTTCGAAAAAATAAAGCTTCTTTAAAAAACAAAAAATACAATTAAAAAAAAAAAAAAATAAAAAAAAAAAATAAATATATATATATATATATATATATATATATATATATATATATATATATATATATATATATATATATATATATATATATATACATACAGGGTTGGGAGGGTTACTTCTGAAATATATTCCACTGCAGATTACAGAAAACATGCTTGCTGGCTATAAAAACTCTGCTAGTACAGTAAGACAAAATATACATAAAAAAAAAAACATTCTTTGAAAAACCTAAATATCTTATGCAGTGTTGTTTCTAGAACAAGATAAATCAAATGTATCTTATTTTAAGGATTTTTAGATATTTTTACAGGAAAAAAATACACAAATTATTATCAAGATATTATTTTTGCCCTAATATAAAAGGTCTTACTAGAAAAGAAGAAATTATGATCCAACGTGAATTTTCTTGATAAAAAAATATTGTGTCTGGTAACATGTGCATGTAAAATGGCTTGAAATAGCATTTTAGCTTAGTGTAAAGTTGACAATTTAAACAAGGTTTATTTCTATTTCTTCTGCTCTAAACTTACTTCAAACGTACTTCTCTGTCTGCTCATAATAATGCAACACATCATAAGAAAGTGTTTCACCGCTGTTCAAATGCACTTTGGATAGTATCATTTATATGTATAAATGTTTTCCATCTGAAAGGACTAAATATTAAATGAAACAAATAACAATAAAATGCAAAGTTATCTCTTCAGTAATCAAAATACTTTTTTGGAATGTAACTGTATTCTAATTACCAATGATTTAAATTGTAACTGTAGTGGAATACAGTTACTTATATTTAGTATTTCAAATATGTAATCCTGTTACATGTATTCCGTTACTTCCGTAAGGTTGCAATTCTCTATTCACTGTGAAGCTGCTTTGAAACTATTTTATGGCATACTTTTACAAATGTATTTATATAGCGCTCTTCACATAATATAAATATGTAAAATAAAATATTATTGTTTATTTTATTATTTTTAAATGTAATCTATTTGTAAAAATAAATACATCTAACATTAATTCAGCATAAGAAAGATACTGTATATTGTCAACTTAATAAAAAGTCAATATTTTCCAGATCATATTTTAATAATTTATTTTGGCTTTAGTACAATGACAATGTAAAAGCTAATTATTTAATTTTGTCTTTATAATATCATGTTTACTACTTTTCTCACACAGAGGGTCCCTCACAAGGGGATCATAATATTTGGGGGTCCTTGGAATCAACCAGCATCAAACCCCTGCCCTAGCATATGAAGAAAATGTGATATAAATGCAAAAAAACAAAAATAATAATAATAATACATTTAAAAAAAATCAATGTCAGAAATTAACCAGGGCTCATTGGCAAAAACCCTACCAAAAGTGACAAACATGCCATCAAATAAAAATGTGGGGGTAAAAATATGTCCTATAATGAATTCCTCTTTTTTTTTTTTTTTTTACATTTGATGTAATTTATATACTGCTTTAGCTTAATGTAGTTAGACATTCAGGTAAATAAATTATTGTAATGAACCAATTAAATAACATTTGTCGTAGTTTAAGTGGTTAGTATAAAAAAATACACCATAATAAGGGTTAAAATTGCCCCTGAAAATCAAATCCAGAGGATATTGTTCTATAATGAAAAGGGAAGTTAATTTCTGACACTGAATGACTGTGAATAGGGACAGTATTATAAGCTTCAATAATTTTATTTGATATCTGACATGATTATGAAGAACTTGCTCTTTTACAAGCAATTGAAATTAGTATTTCTTTCTAATGAACTACAAATTAATTTGTTAAATATTGGCTATGCGCAACAAAATTTTTTAAACATGATGAGAAAGGTAAATCATGCACGCGTGTCAATTTAGCTGATTTTTTAAAGAAGCAAACGTCCCACTAACCTACCAAATTCCACCCCCTTAATATTAGTATCCATTATTAAAGTAAATGATCAATTATCTAATCAAATTATCAAATAAAATCTCATGAATTTATTCAGTAATACTTCACAATAATGTTGTATGTGTTAACATTAGTGAACGCAATAATTAATGAGAACTAACAATGAACCATACTTTTACAGCATTTGTGAAACTTTTACCATAATATATTTTTTGCATTAACAGTTATACACATTAATGCATTATGAACTGCAATGAACCAAAAATGATCAGTAGCATATTCAATTGTAAAATAAATGTTACATTTAAATATTAATTGACATTAACCAAGTATAATGCAATGCTGTAATGCTATTCATTGTTGTTAATGATAGCGATTGCATTATTGTAACTAATGTTAACATTTATAACCTTTTTCAAATTGTTACCAATTCAAATCAAAAGAGATCAACCCCAACTGAACACTATACTTTATTAATGTTGCACAATTGCATAAATGAATGATAAAAACAATTTTTAGAGGTGAATTTTGTGAGGTGTATTTGTGAGACTTACCCCTGTAATGACAGCACATCTGCACCAGCTGAGGGACAGCAGGAGTACGGAGAGAATCACTATCCTGCTCATAGCAGCAGATGGACAAACACACACCACTCAAGACTAACTGATCGCTTTTTCTTTTGCCTCTTTATAGTCTCTATTTTTCTTAATTCTGTCCTGTGGGTCTCCCAAAGGATTATGTAAGGCTGTGAAGAGATGCAGTTCCTTGTATTAGTTATTTTCTGTCTTCACTCCAGTTCTTCTTGCTCTGTCTCAGTGTGCTTGAGTCCAGAAACCTCTGAAAGAAGGCTTATATTCTCTCTCTCTCTCTCTCTCTCTCTCTCTCTCTCTCTCTCTCTCTCTCTCTCTCTCTCTCTCTCTCTCTCTCTTTCTTTCTTTCTTTCTTTCTTTCTTTCTTTCTTTCTTTCTTCCTCCATCCCTCTTTCTGTTTATTTCCCTTGCCCCTGTCTTTCCCCCACCCACACCGCCGCAGAGACTTCGTCATCTCCTTCTGTATGACGCTGGACGAGATGATGGAGAAGATGGTTGTCTTCTATGTTTTATGCTTATTGTTTGTATTCTTTTAATGTTTAGTAATTTGGTCTACAGTGTAGTTTTAAAGGGCATATAAATAAATGAGTCTTGAGACTTGACACTTTTAATCAACTGAGTTTACTGAATAGAGCTCAAATCACAAGAAGCAATTTTTCACTATATGCAATGAGCCCCTATTTCATAATCCATTCACTTCCATTACTTGCTTTTTCGTACGATGAAATTGAATGGTGACTGATGGAAACATTCCACCAAACATCTCCTTTAGTATTCCACAAAAGTAAGAAAGTAATCAGGGCTGGGAACAACAATAGTGTGAGTAAATGATGACATATTGATTAAATATTTGGGTAAACTATCCACTTAAAGTTTATACTTAGTGTTGTCTTTCCGCTGTATTTAATTCAGTGTTTAATTTAATTTCAGTTTTTTTGTTTTAAAATTCAACATTCATTCAACATTTTCACATGTAGTAGGGTGCAGGAAGATTCTCAGGTTTATTATCAAAGTTGATTTAAAGGATGTTTTTTTTTATGTATGTACCAGTTTAAAAGACTATAGGTTGTGTTTTGGATGCTGGTGATGTGCTGGTGAATCCCCCACACCATCATCAGCAACTATTCTCATATGCATCAGGTCTCATGCACAGCTGGCCAAAGTAAATTGAGTTACACTTCTATCCCTTGAGCCTCGACCACTTCTTTACAATTAATTTTACAGGAGCCAATAACCCATAGTCATCACTCTCTCATTTGAATTATTGGGCTTTATCACCCTTTACAGAGTAACATCAGACTTTCTGCCAAGTGTCAACACAAGCAGTACCAACACAGTTCAAGTAAGTTAATATTAAATGAGTCATCAGCGCAAAGGGTTGTCGAGAGAAATGTTATTTTTGCTTCCTGACAATATGATTCAGCTCGTAGGTAAATCACAACAAATTAAGCACTTGTCAATTTATTTGAGAAGTTTAAGCCTACAGTCACTTCATGACATAATATGCACTGTCACTCACTGACAATTTCTTATTTGCGTGTCTTAAATGTGTCAGTCAGGCACAGATGGTTAAACGCATTCGTCGTCATGTCCTCGCATGCCTGAAAACTTCCTTGACCACAAACATTTATGCTCCCTTACATTTACATTTATGCATTTGGCAGATGCTTTTATCCAAAGCAAATTACAGAGCCCTTATTACAGGGACAATCCCCCTGGAGCAACCTGGAGTTAAGTGCCTTGCTCAAGGACACAATGGTGGTGACTGTGGGGATCAAACCCACAACCTTCTGATTACCAGATTACCAGTTATGTGCTTTAGACCTCTACACCACCACCATTTGATTTAAAGGATGTTTTTTTATGTATGTACCAGTTTAAAAGACTATAGGTTGTGTTTTGGATGCTGGTGATGTGCTGGTGAATCCCCCACACCATCATCAGCAACTATTCTCATATGCATCAGGTCTCATGCACAGCTGGCCAAAGTAAATTGAGTTACAAAGCACCTTCATGTGCTGTCAGAGTTATCCTACTTCCCACTTCTGAAGTCATTATGAGTATGTCACCTTCAAGTGCTTTGTTGTCGGAAAGAACAGGAAACATGGACGACACAGGTTCATTCATGCATATTTCTTGAGGAAATTTTATTTTGACACCATAATACAGAATAATTAGTTAAATTGCTGATGATAACAACAGTATTTTGGGCAAATACATGCTATTTTCTTGGTGTAAAAATGTACAATATGCATCAAATGGTTGCTTACATTAGTAAATATATATGCCCGAAACAGCAAGCGCTGACAATTTGCTATATTTAGAAAAATGAATAAAACCTGACATTCCCTACAGAAACCGCACTGCCCTCCACCATGTTGAAAGTTTACATCTCCTCCTCGGAAACTCAGGTATCAAAATTATCTCAGAGTTTCCCAGTCATTAATGTGTAACTTCTGAGTTAGTAATGATAATTCTGATAGCACGTGAAGGCAGCATGAGTACCCAGCATTAGCAAGAGTAATAACATCTCATCATGGACATTTGTCAAAACACATACCTGCATACCCTATTCACAAACAGTGCATTTCTCACGAAGGGGCTTGTTAGTTGTTTAGACAAGGACTAGTTCAGTATCTGATGTGAAGTTCAGTTGTGCCTCATCCTTCTGCTCTTGCTTCCATAAAGTCAACAGAAGAAGACCTACTCAACAAACAAAAATACATGTAGAGTCAACTATAAGTAATTAATTTGTAGGTTGTTTCTCCTGTGTGGCTCTCTAAGACTCCAGTGTGATCATGTTGTTGTTTGAATGACACAGTAACATTGGTTTAACCAATAGTGTGCGTTTGGGGCGGGATTGTCAGTTTGTACAACCTATGGAAAGCATGAAGAATTTTCCGGAATCTGTTTAAAATGTTAAAAATCTGTTTGGGGATACTAGTGGCACAGATATTACACAGTTCAGCCTAAGTTTGATTTAAATTGGAACTGAGATAGCACATGGAATGTAGAATTGCAATTCAAATATTAATTTATGGATGCAGAAATAAAATGGAACGAAATTTGTGAAAACAATTTTGTGCATTCAACTTCCTATCATTCCATTTCAAATTCCATTTCAACATCCTGTGGGGTGCAGCCATTTCAAGTAAAATTCCAAATCATTAATTAAAAAGGAGCTAATTATCTATTTTAAATTTTGCCCAAACCTATCCAACACTCTTGGAATCTATTTGAGCAAGAGCCCAAACTTGAACACTAATTTTTCTTAATATTTGAAGAAATCCTTTCATGAGATCTTACGTGGACTTGCATCTTATGATGTCCAGCACTTATTTGGTCAGCATCAGATGTATATGAAAATGTGGTGATGCACAGTGGATATGACCTGCATGAACTGCTGATCCCACAAGCCCCTGGGATGGAGATACAGAATGTGGTGGAACACAGCTACACAGAACAAATGAGTTTACTTGAAATGATAGCTAAATAAAATATCCAAAGTGACAGCAGTTGGAGTGAAGTATAGTGGACTGTAAAGTGTCATTCCTATGTGTTAGAATTTGATTCAGGATTAGAGAGAGCGTGAAAATGTCATTGGTTAGTCAGCAGAGCACTACTTGGCTGCAGTGAAAGTGATGGATGTTGCTGATGCCCTGGCCACGTAATTACATTGCAAATTTGTGCACCGTCAGCAGACCGACCTAGCCCTAACTGCACAAGACTTGGCAGAAATCATCAACCGTTGCCAGCAGGGGAGAACCAGGGTTGGCTAAATGATCTTAGAAGCTGTTAAACAACTTTATAATAAAATATGTTGTGAGAAAGCCCTAGATGAAAAGAGTAAATACTAAAATGGAAATTTAATTTTGGCTTGTTACAATGGCCTTTGATGGAGGGCTTTGTAGCTATTCAAATTCTTTTTTATTATTACCAAAATTATTTAGAAATATATTCTTTACATAGCCTAGCCAGTGCTTAAAGCATCAAATAATATATTGTGCCCTTGTAGAAGTAATTTAGTGGGAGAATTATCTTATCACTTTTGACGGTCACGCTAACACCACTAATATACAATAGGCTGTAACTAAATGCAATTTTCATTTATTAGATCAGATGAATTGTTCATCATGCCTCTACCCTGATGGCATACTACTAAAGCAAATATTTCATACCATACTTAAAAGAAGTTACAAAAGGACAAAATACAAAGAGAGAGTGACTCAATATCTTGAGTTCTAAATGGAGAAGACAGCACAGATTTCTGATAAAGAATTTATACTCAAAAGGCAGACTCAAATACAATGATGGAAGGAGACAGAACTGGTCTTTTATTCTGCTTGTGGTCAGAGCATGGGGTCGTCTGAAGAGAGATATCCATATTTCAACATTTACTATAGCAACTGAAGTTCCCCTGGGAGATCTCATTGACAATGACAGCAAAATGTTAGCTTGCCAGCTTTAACTGGATGTATTTCCGTGCCCTTTGAGATCGTATTATTTATATAATGCATTTATAATTAATGAAAAAGGGGAGGAAAAAAAAAGGTGTTGCTGCTGAAACCAATATGATGCTATGCTAAAGAGCCTACCAAAACTGGCCTACTAATAACAAAAGAAAAAATCCAGGGACTAAAGTGGAGGTGGCAAGCCCCTTGTCTACACCAGGTCGCTTGTTTCTCTTGCACTATCTGGCAACACTGCCGCTGGTGTTACGAGGCAGGCAAAGAATGAGGATCTAAGTGCAGCTTTATTAAAATAAAGAAAGCGCAGAATAAAGAAAAACCACAGGGAACCTAGCACAGAGCATAACAAAACCTGCAAGAACTGACAAATTAACTGGGGGGGAAAACAAGGAACACCTGGAGAAACAATCAGGGAATAAGAAACAATCAGGGGAAAACAAATCATTAAATGAAACTACAAAAGACCTACAAAAACTTAACAGGAACTAAACAAGAACTTCAACATAAAAGCACAAAAACAAAAAGACAACAGGGAATATGTGACAGAGCCCCCGCTTTAAGGAGCAGATTCCAGATGCTCCAAAAAGCACAAAAACAAAAAAAACAAATTGTCCATGGAGTGAAGGGGAAAACATGAGGGTCAAGGGGCAAACAGGCAGTCCAAGAGGAGCACAAGGGGCAAGGAGAGCAGAGGAACATGGCAAGATCAGGGAGCAGATAAGGTGGGTGGCCAGAAGACCAAGGAGACCTGGGCAGACTAGACGGGTGGAGGCCGTTGCTAGATCCATCTTGGGTCAGTTCTTCTGTGATGAGGCAGGCAAAAAATGAGGATCTAAGTGCAGCTTTATTAAAATAAACACAAACGCTCAGAATAAAGAAAACCACAGGGACCCTAGCACAGAACATAACAAAAACATGCAAGAACTGACAAATTAACTGGGGAAACAAGGGCTTAAATACACAAGGGAAAACAAGGAACACCTGGCGAAACAAATCAGGGAATGAGAAACAATCAGGGGAAAACCAATCATAAAATGAAACTACAAAGAACTACAAAAACCTAACAGGAAAAAGGAACTAAACAAGAACTTCAACATAAAAGCACAAAAACAAAAGACAAAAGGGAATATGTGACAGCCTACATCACCCACCCTTGTCTTTTTAAAAAGAACATTATTAACAGTTCTTATATTTAATTCGAACTGGTTACCAATTGGGGCGGCACGGTGGTGCAGCGGTTAGCACTGTCGCCTCACAGCAAGAAGGTTGTGGGTTCAAACCCTGGTTGCCCCGGCCTTTCTGTGTGGAGTTTGCATGTTCTCCCCGTGTCTGCGTGGGTTCTCTCTGGGTACTCCGGCTTCCTCCCACCATCCAAAAGACATGCAGGCTAGGTTAATTGGTGTCTCCAAAAAAATTGCCGTGGATGTGGATGTGGATGTGGAGGTGAGTGTGAGTGTGAGTGTATGTCTGTCTATGTGTGGCCCTGCAATGGACTGGTGACCTGTCCAGGGTGTCCCCCGCCTTTCGCCCAATGTTAGCTGGGATAGGCTCCAGCCCCCTGCGACCCTGTACACAGGATAAGCGGTTGACGATGGATGGATGGTTACCAATTGGAAAGTAGGCTGTGGAACACCAGAGCTGGAACGAAAAAACATAATTTTTGCTCAGAATGAAACAAACTGAAAAATGCTTCACTATCCCTGAAGTAGCAGAAAATAAAACAATGCTGGTATTTTTGATGAAATGCTGACTTGGAAGCACCACACTGATAAAGTAAAGGACAAGTGGGCGGCAAAGGGGCGGCTGTGGCTCAGTTGGTAGAGTGGGTCAGCTGCCAATCACAGGGTTGGTGGACACTGGCAAGACACTGAACCCCAAGTTGCTCCCAATGGCAGGCTAGCGCCTTGCATGGCAGCTCTGCCACCATTGGTGTATGAGAGAGTGTGTGTGTGTGTGTGTGTGTGTGTGTGTGTGTGTGTGTGTGTGTGTGTGTGTGACTGGGAAACAGTGTAAAGTGCTTTGGTAACTTCTAAGGTTAAAAAAAAAAAAGCGCTATATTAGTGCAGACCATTACCAAGTGTAAACACCCAACTGATAGATGTGCACACTGTGGTCACCATGAATCTGTTCAGCATGTGCTGCTGGAATGTAGGGGATATGAGGAGGAAAGGAAAGAACTAATATCAGTATTAAAAAAAAGCTAAGCTAAATGTCAGTATAGGAAAACTCCTGGGAGAGGCATCATGGGGAATATACAGTTTGAGTAACTGATGGAAACAGGGCTAATAGAAATAATTTTGTATTCTTCTTCTTCTTCTTCTTCTTCTTCTTCTTCTCTCTTTTCCTACAAATCTACTGTTCCACATTCCAGTCCGGTAGGTGGCGGTAATGCAGCTGCAATCTGGTTGGCCAACCATCAATCAAACCAAAAGAAGAAGAAGATGATAAACAACGCCGCAACTGTGTGCATAGTATTTCTCTCTTGTCGGTTAATTTAACAGCATTTTAGCCGATATTATGGAGGGTGCACTGGAGCAGCATCTTGACGATACGTGAGTGTAAATATTTATCATTCTTTGCCAAGCATATACTTCTGTTCGGTATCAGCAGAGTGTAAAGTTGTTGCTAATCTGTGTTTTCTTTCACTAGTATGAAAAAAAATTATATTGTTGGGGTTTTGTGCACAGACGCTCAAGGCCATAATCTAGGATGTAAGTATAATTTCTGTCTCATTCATCCCCTAGATTATGATGAGAGTGTTATCAATGTAGTTGGATAGTAGACATATCTTATAATGCCCATGAACTGTTTTGCACTTGAAAGAATTTAAAATGTATATCATATGTACTGTAACTGTCATTATTTTAAGTGTTTTGACATTTTTAGTCATCTTTTTTCCTGGACATATTCGTTTTCAATGATCCAGAAAAAGTGTAAGGAAAGAACTTTTAAAAGTACAACTGTTACATGTAGTCTCAGTTAATATAAGGGGAGTAAAACTGAATGAATTATAATTTATACTCATATTGTCTCCAGGCCGAGGCTCACTCTGTGATGAGCATGGAGGAGTTGTTTCTGTACTGGCCAAGCAAGCTGCTTCCCTAGCCAAAGATCCAACTGACTGCCCTACTGTGTGCCTGGAGTCTTACTGTGGGTAAGAATCTACACAAGACATATGAAGTTTAACATTAGTTTTGATCTAAGAGATAATAAAAAAAATAGAGATCTAATGGTTGAGGATCGTCATTCAAATATATAAAGAACTC
The DNA here is from genome assembly GCF_025860055.1 of Xyrauchen texanus. Taxonomy (NCBI): domain Eukaryota; kingdom Metazoa; phylum Chordata; class Actinopteri; order Cypriniformes; family Catostomidae; genus Xyrauchen; species Xyrauchen texanus. The sequence continues at coordinate 25,169,914 of NC_068302.1, read as the reverse complement.
TGTCTCTCTTAGACGAAGAACGCTCGTAAGGCTTTTAAAATTCATTTAATTTATAATTTTCTGCATCAATATTGCAATTTTATAGTTCTATACCAAACGGAATAAATCAAAATAAGGTAATTTGGAAAAACAGTTTACTATCTGTATTCAGTACTGAAAATCAAACCAGGGACACACACACACGCACACACACGCACACATGTGCACTCAGATGATTAATAATAAATATTGCAGCCACCTTTTAAATATTAAATATTAAATAATAATAACCCTTATGTAATTCTGTCGTTGCAGGAACATTTTTTTGAAAATGCATGGAACAATTACAGTAGCCATGCATAAGATGGCATCATGAATTCTCTAATTGTCTCTGAATATATCCATTGTTTTTAGTATTTGGATAGCTTAGTCCCTTGTCATCAGCAGAAAAGCTGAATGATTAGCAGTGATCATGTCTCCTGTTTAAATGATGTATTTACTGCTTTTTGTCAAATGATATTCTTCTCCAATTAATAAATTGTGTTATGGTAACTTATTGTGACTGAATCTAATTTGCTCATTTATGAAGGGTGTTGAAGTACCACATAGTATCCAGAAGGGGACAGTAGTTGAAAGACATTTTGCATGAAGCAGAATACTGTTATCAAACCAATAAACAGAACATAATGATTTTACATACATCAAGTACTACACAGAGATCAGTTTACCAGATCATTTAGACATGAGCCATATTTTATTTGCATGTTTAATTATAAATAAACACTTGGATTCAAAGCATCATTCCAATACTCTGAAATTATACTCCGCACCTTTTCTGTAATGCTTAATTATGGAAGTTGTTATTTCTTTTAACAGAGGAGTATAAAACTGAGACCAAAACAAGGTGACTTGTTGTATTGTAAAATGCCTGATGGGTATTCAAATATCTCCGGAGTGTTCTCACTGACTGGATAAGATGGCCAGTGTACAGATGCATTTTGGACTTGAGGTGAAAGGATTTGGCTTACCTCTCCACTGTAAAAGATTCATCACTTTCACCTTAACATGGTTAATCAGAATTAGATTCATATGGATCTGAGCCAGAGTTTATTTTCTGTAAGTTTTTGGAATTTGAATTGGTAAGGTACTCCCTAGGTCAAAATCAATGTAAATAAAAAGTATGCAGCATTAATGCCAAGAAACATAAATTCATCCTAAATATTATTAAATTATGCAGAATACATATTTGCCCCAGTTTTTGAAATGCCATGTATTATTTCACTTTCATAACTATTATCCATAAGACGCCATTGGTTAAAAAAAAGTTATCCATAAGATGCCATTGGTTAAATCTATATCTTCTGAAGCGATGTAATGACTTTGGGTGATCAACAGATCAATATCTCAATCCTTTTTTGAGATATTTTAGAATGTGAATGTGAGAGTAGATTTATAGTAAAAAATGACTTAAATATTGATCTGTTTCTCACCGGCACGTTATATCGCTTCTTAAGACATTGATTTAACCAATGGCGTCTTATGGATAACTTTTATGCTGCGTTTATATGCTTTTTGGACCGTCATAGTTCTCGTTACCATTCACTTGCATTGTATGGGCTTACAGAGCTGAAATATTTTTCAATATTTTACACCTGAGAGGACAGTATTATTTTTTATCTGTTAGAATTTGAGCTCTATATACACATTGATGACAAATTATTAGAGAACATCAGTTTTGGATGGCAATTTTAAAATGTTCTTACTATTTCATTGTGAATAAATCATTATTTCTGAATGACCATGAAAGGAAACTTTGCTTGTTGTAATTATTGATTTGTCTACCTTCAATAATGTATTATGAGACATCCTAGGATGTAAGGTCCGAGTGAAAATCAGGCAAACATGCAAGGTGATCAGCGGGGGACAGATGTAATACTGTGTTACAACTGTACTCTTGTCATTAGAAACATGGTTGCCAATGCTTCTAGAGTATTTATTTTTTTCTTTTAGTCAGAAAGCTTAGATAAGTGAGCAAAAGATAGATATACTGCCTGGCCAAGAAAAAGATTCATACTCTTAATATTTCGTTGGACCGCCTTTAGCTTTGCTTTTAGTGTGCATTTGTCGTGTCAATGTTCCGACAACCTTATTCAACGTCACAACATTTATTTCCATCCAGAGTTCCTTTAATTTTTGACCGAGATCTTGTATTGATGATAGTCAATCCACTCCGTAAAGTTTTCTCCGGCACATCCTAAAGACTTTTAATGGGTTTATGGTCAGGATTGTCATCCTGAAATATGCCTGAGCTGTTAGGGAAGAAAAAAATACATTGATGGTATAACCTGGTCATTCAGTGCATTCAGTCAGCTGACATAATTTTATTGCCGCATAACATTTCTGAGCCTCGACCTGACCAATTGAAGCAACCCAGATCACGACACTGCCTCCAGAGGCTTGTACAATACGCACTACACTTGATGGGTTCATCGCTTCGTGTTTTTCCCTTCTTAGCCTGATGTGCCCATTACTTTGGTTAGGGTAAATCTGGACTCATCAGACCAAATTACCCTTTTCCATTGCTCCACAGTCCAATCTTTATGCTCCCTAGAAAATTGCAGTTGTTTTTTCCAATTAGCCTCACTGACAAGTGGTTTTCTTGTGGCCACACAACAGTTTAGTCCAATCCTGTAAATTCTCGTTGCATTGTGTGTGTAGAAATGCTCTTACTTTCACAATTACACATAACTGTGAGTTCTACTGTTGATTTTTTTATGATGTGACTTCAAGCTTTTTAGTGATCTCTGATCACAATCATTCAAGATGTTTTTCCGACCACATTTCTTCTGCGAAGCTGATGGTTCGCCACTATCCTTTCAGGTTTTAATAATGCGTTGGACAGTTCTTAACCCAAATCCAGTGATTTCAGCAATCACCTTGCTTGATGCAGGACTTGAAGAAGAGGATTTGCCTCTTCTGAAACACAGTAACATCATCCATGACCATGGGATATGTCTTCCAACATGGTTTATTAAGAAATGAGTAGCTGCACACTGCATCAGTTAGGGTTAAAAGAATTGTTGCCAGCTGAAACATATTTAATCATTTCAATCAATTTTGGCCAGGCAGTGTAGATAGATAGATAGAATCATGCCGTGTATGTCTGATTTTAAATGAGTACTTTGATTTGTTTGCATGTATATTCATATCACAGGATAACTTTTATGAGGGTGAGGACATTTAAGAGAGTACTTCCAGCTGATGTGTTAGAATTGATACATATGCAAGCATGAGAATATTTGAAAACAATCACAGAGTATAAAATGTGTCAATATATTTAACTTAATTTATGCATAATGCCTTATTTAGCACAATAACTGTCTCAGGTATGTGTTACAACAGTAAAACAAAAGTGCTCATTGTCTTCAAAAATGTATCATAGTAAATAGGAACAATGTATGCAGGTTGTTGGCATTTATTTTGTTAGTAGACAAAGGTCTATGGTTTGAAAAAAAAAATGCATGTTTTTTTCTGCTCTGTATTTGTGCATTACAGCAAAAATTCAAAAAGTGTACTTGGTGTGCCCTATTATCCAAGAAATCTGAATACCTGAAACCCTAATAATTTGGCCTTCAAAGCAAGTGTAGTACTTTGACCTTCAAATGTGCAGCTCAGGAAAGCTTTCAAGTTTCCTCTGAAATTAGTACCACTTTAACACTTGGGTTCTGGGTTCCGGTCACATGGCCATGAAATTCACAAGGAGTCTCTCTTTGGCTCTGCAAAGCATCGGCGCACTGCTTCCAAACTGTGCCGGTCCAAAGGGGGCAGATGTGAGATCCCGAGAGAGAACGGGGCAACCATTTAGAAAAGAAGGGAAATCAGCCACAGGGAATCCCGCCATGGTCAGGCATGGCTTTGAAAAGGCATTCTTTCACCTAGCTGTCACCGAGGAATCCACGGATGTTGCCCGTAGCGCAACTGTAGATGTGTGCGTGCAGAGACTTCTGCAGATCTCGAGTCTGAACAAGTAAACCCTGGATTAAAGGGACCGATATATTTTGGGGAAATATGGTAAGTACGTTAGTTTATTTCTTAAACCCTTTTATTTTTATTTGTGTAATGTGACACTTTGGGTTTAATTATCTGCAGAAATACACTTGAGAGTTCCCAATGCACTGAACAAGTTTAGACTCTTTCTAAAGACATTCATTAAGACAAGTTTTCATGTTAAAGACTTACGAGCATCGTCTATCGACTGTTATTGATAGGTGTAAAGTACTGCACTCACATGCACGCCACTGGGCTTCACCTATCTCTCACGCGAGCCAGAGAACAGCGCTATGCGGCAGCGGACAGCGCGCGACAGCAGAGGCACAGGCGTTTGTGGTAAGTGCAACACCGCTTTGCCTTTCCACTCCTTTGGGTCGTGGTGTGTAATTATGAACTAAGCCAAATTTTTAGACGTTCAATTACACGATCGCAAGGCTCGTTACTCGCTTTTCGGTTGTCGTATATTGGGAGGGCTGTGTTGAAAATGGGGAGGAAAGATAAACCCATTTTCAAACTGTGCGGAACGTCCTGAACAGCACCGTCCCATTGTGAATCTTTGAATGGCTACAAGCCCTTTTAGAAACGTAACAAAAATGAGTTTAGGGAACTATTATTATTATTTTTTAATTATTTCATGTGTGCCAAAATGCCTGTTTCTTTCTTAACCAGGTGGAGTTGCTCTCGGACAGTGAGTGCGTGATGCTGAAGTATAGACCGGGGATGGTTGTAACATTTTTCACATTTCTGTCTGTATCTTGGAATTAATTTAAGCCAGTGCGATATAAATGTGATACAGACTAGTTACACGTGTCTGCTATTAAATTATGTAGCTGTTATCTTTGCTGCACAAACAGAAAATGCATGGTTTAGTTTGATATGTAACATTATGAAATAAGGATTATGAAAAAAAAAAAAAAGGATTTTGAAAGCTTTTTATTCAATAGTGACATTTTAAAATAATTTGTGTGTGTGTGTGTGACAAAACTGAATAAAATGAGCAAATGTGCACCAACTTCAACAATTGAACACTATTTGTGTGCGTGTTACATTAGCATCGTCATAATAAATAACATGCGTGTTTAAACATGTTACTGTCAGTCAGGGGCGATTCTAGGGTCAGAGCTTAAGGGGTGCTGAGCACCCAATGAGCCCCACTGCCACCACCCACCCTCTTTTCACACAAAAATAAAAAATATGTCTATTGAAAAATAACTTTATCATTTTAACATTGATAACTAACTCCAAAATCCAGATTTTTTTCTTCTTTCTTTTTTTTTTTAGACCTTTTCAGAGCACCAGCTTAATTGTGAGAGCTCACATAGACAGCCCGTAACAAACACACAACCTTCTTCATTCAGCTGGTTTTCCTGACCGTTAACTCCATGTGCCTCCTTTTGTATCAACAGTCATCAGATTGGTTAGATTAGATTCAATTTTATTGTCATTGAACAAAGTAACAGGTACTTGGACAACAAAATGTAATTCATCTTCTCTTTATTGTGTGCCAAACTGAGTATGAGGGTATTGAGACAGCTTTAACTCTTTAGGACCAGTGTCCTTATCCCCTAAGTCTGAACAGCTCTCTTCTGTCTCTGCTGCTTTGGCTTGGTGGTCTCTATGTTGCACTCCCTCTGTCTCTTCATTTCTTTCACTAGTCAATTCCTTCTCATCCCTTATGGACTCTCCCTGTTGTTTTCCTCCTCCTTTATTATGAAAAAATGTGGTGTAAAATAATGTTACAAAAAGTAAATGTAATATAGGCTACTTAATGCCAATAAGTTAGTATAGGAGTATGAGTAGTTACTGTTTTGCTTGCCACTATTCACTATATGTCAATTTATTGACATATTGTTGTTGTTTCCTCACCTGGTTCTTCCTGCATGCTCTCCCTTTCCCTTTCTCCTTCTCCATCTCCCTCTCTTTCCCTTGGCACTGACAATCATACACAAATATATTGTAGGCAGGAGAGTTGAGGTCAGTTTGTCATGTCACAAAAATTTTATGGAGACCATTTACAGATTCTAAGGATATGATCAAAAGGCACACAGATGCGTGTCATTTTAAATGTCTTTATTATTATTATTATTATTGGGCTTAGAAACTTTTTTAAATCACAAATTCCTTTCACAAGAGAAGCTGTATTCTCCATTGTGGGTTTGAAATAAATAAAAGCAGGGGACCATTGCCTAGATAAGTAATTTGATACAACAACAGATAGCTGGTTTTTAATTTAATTTAATTTGACCAATTGTCACACATTATACATACATTTCTGCATATACATGGTGAAATTATTTATTTTTCACATATCCCAGCTAAGCTGGGGTCAGAGTGCAGGGTCAGCCATGATACGGCGCCCCTGGAGCAGATAGGTTCAAGGGCCTTGCTCAAGGGCCCAACAGTGGTGTCTTGGTGGTGTTGGGGCTTGAACCCATGACCTTCTGATCAGTAACCCAGAGCCTTAACCGCTGAGCCACCACTGCATTATCTTTTACTTTAGCTTAACACTTTTCAGAAGAACAAAAAAAAAAAACAAGACAGAGGTCATTATGGACTGTCCCTAGTCTCTCACCTGAATCTGTCTTTTTTCTTTTGAAAAACTGTCGTATGTCCATTGCTCACTGGTAGGCCACACACACACACACACGAGAGAGAGAGAGAGAGAGAGAGAGAGAGAGAGAGAGAGAGAGAGAGAGAGAGAGAGAGAGAGAGAGAGAGAGAGAGAGAGAGAGAGAGAGAGAGAGAGAGAGAGTAATGCTAGGAGTTCAGGAGTTAAGCCTGGTTCAGGTTAAATCCTCTGTGTGTGAGGAATGAATAAATACAGCAAAAGAAAAACATTAAACTTTCTTTTATTGTCTAGTTTGATAGTCAGCCACAACTGAAAAATAACAGATATAAATCTAGGAATGAATAACAATTCATTTAAAAAGCCACAGTGAGTGTTTTCACACATACTGGTGGTAATATGTTTGTTTCACTCTGGTCCAAACGCCAGGGCTTCATGTTTCCATGACGACTGACCAGAAAAGACGCACGTGATGTCATGTTTACATGACTCCCGATTGTTAAAATGAGTATCAAATTAACGATAAACTTTACCAACAGGGACACACGTACGCACTACACAGGTACACAGTTTATTTGTCGCGCTGCTGTTTTTGTTTCACACTCTAGCAGTTAATAAACAGAACTGCACGCGTCTTGTGGAAGAACATTGTAACCGGCGCTACTTCTCTCCGTTTATGACTATGGAAGGGTCACCCAGGTCCTGTGCTACTCCACAGCAGCGGCGACACGCTGGACTAAAATAGTCTGAAAATAAATACTTATTATAGGTGTAGGCCTACCATGGTGATTCAGGATACTGAATCCAGTACTCACCGATATGGTTTCGGAATCGGAACAACTCTAGGTAAAAGGAAAGAAGTGTGAGACACAGCTTTGGAGCAACTTAGTTGATTCAAAACACTACATAAAGGTGCGTACACACTGCCAGCGACATCGCGCGCAACAGCGACTCAATACCATTCATTTTCAATGCGAGCACAGCGACTTCCGGCGACACGAGCTGTCGCGACCGTTGGCGCTAGATGTGGGCGTGTCCAGCGACGCGACAAAGTTGAGAAAAGTTCAACTTTGGAGCGACTAACGGAAGCGACAGCCAATAGGAGAGACGACGGGAGAGCTCACGTGTCCCTTCTCTCTCTCTCTCTATCAAGACGGATGAAAGGCTAATTCTTGCTGTTAAAAATTTCCCAGTGCTCTATGATATGTCTCTTCCCACGTACAAGGACATTTTTAAGAAAAATACTGCGTGGAAAGGTGTATCTGAGATCGCGGGGATTTTATGGACCCAGAAAGACCGGCATTTGCATTTTCGCCGGAGATAAACAGCCGCTATGGCAAACAGCACGCCTTGTTTCTCATTCATCTTTGATATAAAGCATTTTATGTACTGATTCCATTTATATTTAGTCTTTTCCTCCAAAATGTTTGTTTTTAGTGGCAAGAAAAGAGATTCGCTGTCAACAGCAATGGAATGACATCCGTGAATGTCATTTATAAACGTTACTAGGCAACCAGTTGTGGGAACACCCACTAGCGACTTCACCGCCAGCCACTGGCGACTTGCAGCGACAAAGTCGCTGGCATTGTGTACGCAGCTTAACGGGTTCTCACACTGTGTGTGTTTCGCGCTGGATGACGGTCGTGCTGAGCAGTGCAGGTACAGAGGAGAAGTAGAATAAGAGAAGAGGATAACACCATTTGCTAAGCGGGGGTGTTTTCATTTTCACCCTTAACACATACATTTTAAACCACAAACTACGGAGTATGTTTTGGACATTATTTAACCTTGTTAAAGACAAGGATAACAACATTTTAGAATAACAACATTTCTTACTCCAAGTTTTAGGGGTGCTGAGCTCCTTTTTAGGGGTGCTGAAGCACCCCTAAAGAGGGGCTAGACTCGCCCTTGCTGTCAGTCATAGTAATTGGCCATAATAATATTGAACTTGAACGTGTGTGTTTATGTGCATAAGGTGTTAGTCACCATCAGAGTCACAGTTGTGACAGATGTATGGCACTCCTGGAGTGCAGGCTTCATGGCATATTGAAATTCAAAGAAAACATATAAATACAACAAATAATTTGCTTGGGGTAGGGTGTAACATATTTCATTGATGTAACAACTAACCCAGAGTCTTGTAGCCATGAACTAGCTCACCTTACAGCTAACATCCAAAACATTAGTACTAACAACTTGGATGAAAATATCCACACAGACACACAATAAATACAAGTTAACTATGATGAGTTTAACTGCAAATCAGGCATTACATCACCAAAATAATTGAAGTAAAAAAATAAATTCCCCTCTAAAATCTGCTGTGACTGCCACAGGGCTCTACTTCCTCACATGTGGAATAAGGACTGAGCACGTGTGAAGTGAATCAGGTGATTTGTAACTTGTTGCTGATTAGAGAAATTGCAAGTGTTACAACTGTCTCATGTTACAACCATCCCCGGTCTCCCCTACCTTTTTATTTATTTGGGATGGGCTGTATTGTTTTGTTTAAACAAGTTTTGTTGTTCCTGAAATGTCTGATGTAATGACAGATGGAAACGACTCGGTTACTAACGTAATACTAACGTATTGCGTAAGTAGCTTACGCTATGGGAAAACTCAGTTTCTCGAGAAATATTGAAGTCTTTATGTAAAACGTATTGCAGCTTTACAGCAGACAGTAATGAGCGAGGCAGCTCGGTCATTGACTGTGCTGCGGCAACTGCTCGAACCAATGACGGGGCGACTCTGAACGCACGACCAATGGGCGCGTGCCTCGCGTTCGCGCGCTCAGAGCTCGCCGAAATTAGCATAGCCAGGCTATATAATGGGCACCCCATCATACGAGTTCCTTTAGGTTCAATCGACTGAAGCGAACTGACCAAGCACAAGCACGGCAGCTTACGCACTACTCGTTCCCTCCTCTCAGGGAACCGAGGTTACGTTAGTAACCGAGTCGTTCCCTATCGAGAGGTCTCTCCTATTGCGTAAGTAGCTTACGCTATGGGAACACCATGTAAAACGTTGTGCGTGCTGACTTCGCTCTATGAAGCCAGAGGCAGATGCCTGAGCCTTAAAGCAAAGTGATTATTCCACGAGCCGGCCAACGGCGAGCTACATAATGGGATAGTATAGAGCGCCCTTCCAAGGTGGTCCATGGTGGGGCGCTCATAGTACAAACACAAGCACATATTTTATGTACTGAGTTTTCTATGTGCTGATATGCATAAAAAAATCCTTTAAGTCAGTCAGAGACGGACCTTGTAAGGGAGGAGATAATGCTCAGCATATACATACTCCAGTCCATTCTACAGTCAGGCTGATAGAATGTTGGAATGCATTTTTCTATGTACTGATATGCATAAAAAATCCTCTAAGTCGGTCAGGGACGGACCTTATAAGGGAGGAGATAATGCGCAGCATATACATACTCCAGTCCATTCTACAGTCAGGCTGATAGAATGTTGGAATGCAATGAGGGGACCTGTAGGTTTTAAAACCTGATAAATGTCGAAGGCGAGGCCCAGCCCGCCGCCACACAAATATCTTAAATGCGTATCCCACTCGACCAAGCCCACGAGGAGGCCATGCTCCTCGTAGAGTGAGCTCTGACGCCTAAGGGGCATTGAAGGCCCTTGGCTTCATAAGCTAGCGCTATAGCATCCACTATCCAGCGCGATATTCTTTGCTTTGAGACTGCGAGACAAGTCTCTGAGACAAATAATTGTTCCGTCTGTCTGAACAGGGCAGAACGTTCCAAATATACTCTGAGCGCCCTGACGGGGCAGAGTAAATTAGCGTTGCTTTTGTCTGCTGGGGACGATAGCGCTGCCAGAGATAACACCTGTGCTCTGAAGGGTGTGGAGAGCACTTTAGGAATATACCCGTGCTTTGGCCTAAGGACAACTCTGCAGTCGTTAGGTCCAAATTCCAGGCAAGCAGTGCTTGATGACAGCGCGTGCAGGTCGCCCACTCTCTTGACTGAAGCAAGCGCCAGCAAGCGCGCAGTTTTGCTGTTTAAGGTGCACGGTTCGGAGAGATTCTAACAGGGCACTCTTGAGTGCGTCCAGGACCGTGGCCAGGTCCCAGATCGGCACCGAGGAGGGTTCATCCTCCTAGCGCCTCTTAGGAAACGAATGATTAGATCATTTTTCCCTAATGAATGTCCTTTATCAGGATTGTGCGACGCCGCTATGGCAGCCACATAGACTTTGAGCGTGGAGGGTGTGCGACCCGCCTCCAGCAGCTCTTGCAAAAAGGCGAGTACACTTGGTATCTCACACGATTTGGGGTTCAAGCTCTTGGTATCACACCAGTCACTGAACACTTTCCACTTTTGGGCATATAAAGCCTCGTAGAGGGTGCTCGCGCCTCAGTGATGGTTCTCAAAACTCCACTGGGGAGGTTCTCGGGAACCCATTGATGGGCCATGCATGGAGGGCCCTCCATAGAGTGCAGGGAGCTCAACCTAAGTCCACCCTGGCGATTTATATACTGAAACTACCGTCATGTTGTCCGTTCGGACCAGGGCGTGTTCGCTTTTCAGGTGCGGAAGCAGGGCTCTGAGAGCCAAGGCGACCGCCTTCATTTCCAGACAGTTTATATGTAGGCGCTTTTCCGGGTTTGACCAAAAGCCGAAGACAGGCCTGCCCTCATAAAGGGCCCCCCATCCTATTTTGGAGGCATCTGTCGTGATCATATTTCTCCGCGTGTTCACGCCCAGACTCACGCTTTGATACCAGTTGATGGCTTTCCAGGGCGTCAGGGCTTTTATACGGCCGTGATTCGCTCTGATCAAAAAGTGGCCCGAGTGCCACGCGTGAGTGGGGACACGGCTCTTGAGCCAGCACTGGAGAGGACGCATGTGCAACAATCCTAGCTGGAGTACAGCTGATGCCGCGGCCATGAGACCGAGCATTCTTTGAAATCGTTTGACGGGGGCGCGATCGCCCTTTCTGAATGATGTTGCAAGGCGTCGAATAGAGAGCGCGCGCTCTGATGAGAGGCGCGCTGTCATCTGCACTGAGTCTAGCACTATTCCCAGAAGAGATATTCTGGCTGGGGGATAGCACGCTCTTTGCAAAATTGATTCTCAGACCCAGGCATTCTAGATGGCTGATAATCCAAGATCTGTGCGTCGTTTACTGACCCTCTGATTGTGCTATGATTAGCCAATCGTCGAGGTAATTCAGTATTCGCACTCCCGCTGTCTCAGGGGAAAGTGCAGCGTCCATACATTTCAGTGAATGTACGGGGGCCAATGATAGGCCAAATGGTAGTACTGTGTACTGGTATGACTGTCCCTCGAGCGAATCTCAGAAAAGGCCTGTGATGAGGCGCTATCGGAATGTGAAAGTAAGCGTCTTTCAAATCCACTGATAGAAACCAACCCCGAGGCGAACTTGCGCGAGGATATGTTTGGTTGTTAACATTCTGAACGAGCGAATCATAAAAGCTTTGTTCAGATGTCTGAGATCTAGGATGGGGCGGAGGCCACCGTCCTTTTCCGGGACGAGAAAATAGCGGCTGTAAAAACCCGCCTCGCTCATAGAGGGAGGAACAGTTTCTATAGCGCCCTTCTCTATCAGTTCGAGCACCTCGGTGCGTAGAACATGTGACACATCTTTCCTCACGAAGTGAACGCGCGGCTCGTTGAGGCCCAGGGAGTCACATTCGGGGCATCCGCCTCGAGTGAAAGCAGCTTCTGCGTGGTCAGGTCCCAGGCAGGGAGTGCAGATAATGTGATGGTCCCTGTCAGGAAGAAGGCCTCTGCATGAGGCGCAGGTCGAAGGCATTTGGAACAACGCCTCGAATTTGCTCTTTTACTAAATACAAAAAGTGTCGCAAAGGCGAACACTTGCAAAGTAGCTTAGTAAAAAGGATATAGTGAAGAGGAGGTCTTCGCTGAAGGAGATTAAATCTAAAGGAACTCGTATGACGGGGTGCCCATTATATAGCCTGGCTATGCTAATTTCGGCGGGCTCTGAGCGCGCGAACGCGAGGCGCGCACCCATTGGTCGCGCGTTCAGAGTCGCCCCGTCATTGGTTCGAGCAGTTGCCGCAGCACAGCCAATGACCGAGCTGCCTCGCTCATTACTGTCTGCTGTGCAGCTGCAATGCGTTTTACATAAAGACTTCAATATTTCTCGAGAAACTGAGTTTTCCCATAGCGTAAGCTACTTACGCAATAGGAGAGACCTCTCGATAGGGAACTGGCATTATACAATGGTTGTTCTGGAACAGTCGTGTGTGTGTGTGTGTGTGTGTGTGTGTGGAAATCAGGGGTGTAGACATCAATTCAGAAGTGAGTGTAATACAAGGTTGATTAATTAACTGGACTAACAAAGTTTTATTTCCCTCATATCTCCACTTTAATATTCCTTTTTACAAGGGAAAGCAAAATGTTTTGCCAGGGAATGCAGAACTATTGCGAAGGAACTTAAAGTGTATTATGAGGGAACGCAAAATGCGACATACCTGCATATTTACATACTATTTTATCTAATCTATTCTATTCTACAGTCCACTGCTGGGGAAAGCAATAATGTCACTCAAATAACTCTATTGCAAAGAGACTATGTAATTGAACTGAAGTGACAAACATTTCACTGTAAGGAAACTGAACATTTACTAAAATATTCTTAGACCTTATATCAGTAGAGCTAAGAACAACATGAAGGACATCTTTAGGTCTTTTAATCAATGTTTAATTTCAGCCAACTTTTTCATGCTATTTTTAACATCTTTTTCTTTGTTTTCTGACTGGAGATTTCAAAAGCAAATAGATATTACACAATAAAAGATAAATATACAGTATAGCAATAATAGAGATGAAATATCACACAACTTTAATGCATAACACGTCTAAACTGTGAATAATTTTAAATGCTACATATCCACAAAACTATAGATGATTTTGTTTCAGCTCTCTGCCTTTTCTATTGAATTATATAGTATAATGTAAAACAAAAATGGTAGGGTTATGTATGTTTTACTCACTGCATACTGGGAGTCAGGTAACCTTCATAATGTTTTAAGTTATTAAAGGAGCCTGCTGTGTCAATTATTTTGATAAAATGAAAATGGTCCATACTGTGATTAGTGTAATTTCATTATCCATTTAGGGTCAGTATAAAGTAATAAAAGCATTTATCATAACATTCCGGATACTGCATTGATACAGACAGATGTAGTGGCTGTTAATTTATGAAAATCTAAATTAAACGTTAACCATCTTTTTTCCGATTTGAAGGGCTTTGATCATATTTGTGAAAATAAAAGACGGAATTTACAATCATATTTGAGCATGTCACTAGCATTTGTAATTACCACCATAGCTTGCTAGTATTCATGAGAAATAGGCAGAGTTAAAAAAAAGAAGAAAAATATGTAGTCAATTATTCATGTACAGCACAATTCAGATACCACATGGCAACTTACATTGCTTGACTTAATTGTAAAAATGAGTAAAAACAAGTATGCCTGATGAAAACCACAACATAAACACATTTGCCCAATGAAAACGTGCAGGGGAAAAATAAAAGTTTTATTAAAAGTCCCCTTCGTATTCTACGCACATGGTGAGAATGTGCTTGGCAAACATTCTGTGAACGTAAGTGTTTAGAAAACATTACATTGGATCATTGGAAAGTTCAATAGGATTTCCCTTCCCTTTTCCTTAATGTGACAACAACATGTCTTTACAGATACATTGAATAAGTGAGATTTATTTATACAATTCCCTCTTAAATTGAGTTTATATTTCAGCAGGAAAGGGGGTCGATATTAACAGGGGTGTCAATTTCTACACAGATATGCCAACACAACAACTGTTAAAAAAGTTGAAAAACACTATGACTCTTCAGACCAGAAAATACAAGTTATGGTAGGTTGCTGGTTCAAAAGCAGACATCTCTAGCAATGAATAACTTGCACCTCATGCATCTTTCAAGCTAAATTGTAGTAATGGATTATAATTATTAAGCAACTTGAAATTGTAGACGCATCCATTGGTTGCAGATGTAGGGCAGGTAAGATAACTCTGAAACATTGTTTGTGTGACAGGTTCGTCCAAAGCAAGATCTGCAAGTTAAGCTTCCAGTGCAGATGTCTTGGAGTAAATAAGCTGTCTGCTTGGAGTTTCTTCACTTTTCTGCACAGCGAGTATGCTACCAAAAGAACAACACAGGTGAATCTGCAGTGCCAGTAATATATAAATCTGGGGGTTATTTACAAGTACGTTTTTTAGATGGATATTTAGCAGTGCTAAGTAAGTCACAACTTTTAATTTTCAAACACAAATGTTATTTGAATCAAGCAATAAATTAGCTTGAAGAAAAAAAAAAGGAAACAAAATAAATTATACATGTATACATTTACAAGTTTTCTTGTTGGCAAAATCCACAATAAGGTGGCTGAAAAGAGAGAAGTGGCATATTGTTTAGTTTACCCTGATGCATTATAGCTCATCGGTAGTTTTGTCTTTACTTGCTAACTGTCATTTACCCAGGGTCTAAAATGAACTTCTAATACTTTTAAACAAATGTAACATTAATAATTTATTTATTATAAAAATATAATTAAACTAATTCTTACTAGCCGTGAAACTAAATTTTGCATTATTTTTGTCCTTATGAAAGTGGAATTATATAGCTGATTTTTCCTTGCATATCAGTGACTAACAACACTGGTTATTCATTGTGTCAGTACAGTGTAACTTCACCTCTCAGAAAATGTCAAATAGATCATCATGATTTTGTTCCTCACATATTCTTTTGATGGTTTAGTGTGAGGAATATTCCACATGTTATCTCATGGAGTTCTGGAGAAACAAACCTTTAGGCATCATAGATAAACATCTGATGGTGAAATTTCCTGTTGTTTATAGATGCACGAGTAGCATCAGATGTTAACAGACAGTTTGATTTGAATCGTGCATGTCAATTTATTTATCAAGGGTCAGATTATTATTCTCACAGTTCAATGTAAAACATGTTAGTGTTACAAATAATCTTACCAGCCAACTGGTGAATATTGTTGTTTTATTTACTTGCCATAGTATTTTTTTTTCTCACATTTGGTACGTGTGGAGTGTTAATTTTGGACCTTGTTTACATGGATATTTAACAAATATTTACCGAAGTAGCTAGCTTGACATGTATGGCTGACCTTTCTTTTGGTAAGAAACTCCTAAATTGTCTGCTACCTCTCGATCTTTCTTGGCCCCTTTCTCTTTTGAACATTCGATTTTGGCTTCATATTTCTGTAGATATATTAACAGACTATGTAATGTTCATTACGTGTACTCAGTTTGTACTGTGCAGATTAGGGGAACTCCTCATTTCTTTATGGATGGAAAATGTAAAAATGTGACTTTTTATTCCAACCTATATATAACCTATTATATATAATATGTTCATGATAAGATCATGGAATATCAATATAGCCTTTCTGTGTCACCCCTACCACCTACCCACCCCCCCACCCCCCCCCCCAGATCGGGCATCTTACATCAGAGGGCCCCTGTTACTAAGGTCCACCATTACCCCCAGTCCGATGTCCCTAAATGCCAGTGTCCTCTTACTTAAGCCAAGTCCACACTAATATTTTTCATTTGAAAATGCATTTAATACATTAAGCCTCTCATCCACACTGGCACTGTGTTTTCGAAACGCTCGCCAGTTTCCAAACGAAAGCGGATTAGGATAGATGTGGCCTTAGAAATAACTCTTTGAAATGACAACAAAGTATTTATGGTTAATTAATAATGATACTGTTCTTAGTCTAAGGATCTAATTTCAGTTCTTGATAGCTGTGTGTGTGTGTGTGTGTGTGTGTGTGTGTGTGTGTGTGTGTGTGTGTGTGTGTGTGTGTGTGTGTGTGTGTGTGTGTGTGTGTGTGTGTGTGCGCGCGCGCACCCACGTGTCTTCGAGAGAGCAAAGATACTCTGTGATGTACTTCATTTGTTTTGTTTCTTTATTTCTTTCTATTTTCTTATTTATTTAAATTAATTATATAGATTTATTTGTACTTATTTCTATAAATTTTTTAAATACAGTAGCTCTTGATGTATTTTGCGTGTGCTGTCACAAGTTCGAAATTAGGGAATGTCTCTATTTCAAGGTGTTCAACATCATAAGACACTGTAGTTAAGCAGTAATTTTCCATTGCCTTTGCATGTAATCAATAATTTTTTTCTGGTCAGATGAATTTAGAATGTTTTTTCCAGTGCTGACCCCCAAGTCTTCCATTATTGCTTAAGGTAGTTACCAAAAATGCAAATAGCATTGGATTTAAAGAGGCTTTAGAGAGAGAGAGAGCAAGAGAGGTGGTGTAGAAGAGGGTGGACTATAGACTGCCATAGTACAATTTCCTGTCTTTAGCCATAAACTGAAGCATTCATGCATGTGATCTCAAATACATGCATGCCAGCACACACACATGCACAAACACATTCCGGGGCAGTCTGTGATAAGCACATGTAAGAAAACATTTTCCCTTACCACACACTGGTCTAATTCATTGCCCTGTAATCCTCTAAACAATTTCTGCACGCTTTGGCCTTTCCACTTGTCCATCTTCTCTTGAAGAACCGCTAACTATGTAGCAATATTGGCTTGTTGTGAGAATAGGGGTTGACAATCAGTTGGTCGACCAATAACAGATGGGGGGTTCAAACAGTTCAGAACCTGTTTGAAACCAGTCATTATTTTGGCAATTTCATTTGGTGACGTTAGTGCCGAGAAATTTCAGCTATACTTTTGGGAAAAAAAATCATAAATGTGTTGATATAAATACACATTTGTTGTAGTGCATAAATGTACTTTTACGTGTTTTCAAATCATACATTTTATCATGTTCCTTCTTCAAATAGAAAAGCTGGGCAACAGGGTTTGCTGTTTGGTTAACCTAATGCCCAGTGTTTTTTTAAATGAACCCACTAGCCTTTCCCTGCTGAACAAAAAAAGCGAAGCAGGTCACCAACATATGTTTTATGTCCAATGCTGGTTCACAACACAGCATGCTTGTGTTTCAACTAGGCTTTTAGACCAGCAAGACTTCCTTGTTAACCAGCAACACCTGAAAAAAAAAAAACTGGTCGATCAGCTTCATCTGGTAAATTGAACCAGCCTACACCAGCATTCCATGATCCATAGTGAACACTTCACCACTTACTGATAACCAGTGTAAACCAGCGGCATCAACAACATTCTTCAAATTTTAACCACTCTAAATAAATAGAACAACACAATACCAACAACAACATGGTTCACTGCCTCCTGAGATAGAAAATGTTTAAAGATTTACACAGCACCAGATCTAAGCACACTGTAAATGTGCAGACTTTTTTGGGTCCAAATTCTACACCAAATGCAAAGCTTGCAAAAGAGATTAAAGAGTACTGATTGATGAGATTAAATACTAACAGTAAAATGTGCCTAGTAAACCTAAATATGTGCTTTATGGGGTAACATCTAAATGTACTGGTTGTTATCAAGGCAAAACACATTTTTTAAAGGTGCACTCAATAACTTTTGTCTTTGTGTCATCTTGGACTAACACTGATACCTAGCACCTAGGAAGCAGCATAAGCTAAAATCAATAGTTTTCAGTTTCAGATGCCATTGTACAAATGTAGTATTCACAGTCAGCCTTGATTACTTTCAGTCAGTGGAAGTATCAAAAAAACAGAATGGTTAATGAGATTAAGTGAGTAGTATTCAGCTGGTCATGTGAGTCGAACATGGCAGCCCCCATTTGCGGACCCTCTCCATGTAGAATAAAACAGCTTTTATAAGGTTACTGATATGACTGGAGTCTTCATTTTAATGTGACTGGTTATGGTTTCCTACATATAATGCATAATTACAATTCATGTCTTTCTGGGTATGGCTCGGGACCCACTTGTTCCTGTTGCTGACAGCACGCTGCATGAGTGTTTGTAGCTTGCTAGCCTGCTTAGCATTGCTTATTCTTATTCCTATACGTTCATCATTTTATCCTTTGCCATTTTTCCGTTTGCTTCATGTTTTTCTGCTTTTCTACTGTTTCATCTGTGTGTATACCATGCATCTCACGTCTCGACTGCGTGCATTCATTTTTATCCACTGTGTTTTACACTGATTATTGCATCAATCTCAAAAATCTGCTGATTAGGAACCACATCGATCTCAAACCCTCGCCGCTCAAGAACAACCATAACAACAACAAACAATTGCGGTAAGTTATAGCATCCGTTTATGGTATTGCTTCCTGCATTTCATGCCACATGTATACTATAGCTTCTTCCGTTAGCAGTGAGGGATTTAGATGTGATAAATGTAATGAATTAGTCAGGCTGACGGAGCAGGTTAATGAGTTAGAGACACTTATCTGAATGCTAGTGGTAATCAGAGAGAAAGAGAAGTCGGTAGATACTGTTTTGGATACGGGCAGTACATCAACCAACACACACACACTTCTGGCTAAAGAGCTTCTGCAGCAGGGTGATTGGATGACGTCTCGGTGGCATACTCACTCAGCAAAGGGACACCACTCTCCCATTCCTGTTAGGGTTAGCAATCAATTCTCCCCACTCAGTGATCTACCCACTGATAATCATGTTGAAAGAGCCCTAATAATTGGTGATTCTATTGTAAGGAATATGGAAATAGAGACTCCAGCCAACATTTTTAAATGCATTTCGGGGGCTCGGGCATCTGACATCAGAACAAATTTTACAAGTGCTGTTTAATGCTAAATATCTAGATTTTCTTAAACTGTTATTCATGTCGGCACTAATGATGTCTGGCTTCGCCAGTCGGAGATCACTACAGATAATGTTAAAGAGGTGTGTGAACATGCAAAAATTATGTCAGACACTGTAACACTCTGTCCCCCTCCCTGCACGTCATGGTGATAAGGTTTATAATAGATTAGTGTCACTGAATGGGTGTATGTCTGAGTGGTGTCTGGAGAATAGCATAGGATGTATAGACAATTGGAAGAGTTTTTGGGGAAGGCCTGACCTGCTAAAGAGAGACTGACTCTGCCGCTCTCCCCTCTAGTAATTTGGCTCATAGTCTTAATAATGATAGTACTTAACTAACTGGGGCAGACAAACTGGTTAATCCAATCATTTGCTAGCTGCCTTGAGACGTCACATAGGTCACATAAACTACAACACACAGAGACTGTATCACATAGAGACTGTCTTTTCCCCAAACTACCAAACACAAAACTCTCACTAAATCATTTAGAAAATATTTGATTAATATCAAACTTGGATAAATCATTCAAACTCTTTCTACCAAATCATTGATTGTAAATGAAATTATTTCAGATCATAGTTTGGATGCGCTGTGTTTGAGTGAAACCTGGATTAAACCAGATGAATATAGTAGTTAAAATGAATCTACTCCCCCAGGTTATTGTTATAAATATGAGCCTCATCTGAAGGATGAAGGAGGAGGTGTTTCTACAATTTACAGTGAAGTTTTCAGTGTTACTCAGGAAACAAGTTACTCAGGATATAAGTTTAAGTCTTATGAACTAATAATGCTTAATATGATATAAATAAAAAAGTATTTTGCCCTTGCTACAGTATATAGATCACTCGGTCCTTACTCTCGTACCCTTGGTGAATTTGCAAATCTGATCTAGTAGTTAATGTAGATAGAGCTTTAATTGTTGTTGACTTCAACATTCACATAGATAATGAAAATGACACATTGGCTACAACCCCTGTAGTCACAAGTTCAAATCCAGGGCATGCTGAGTGACTCCAGCCAGGTCTCCTAAGCAACCAAATTGGCCCGTTTGCTAGCGATGGTAGAGTCCCATGGGGTAACCTCCTTGTGGTCATGATTAGCGGTTCTCGCTCTCAATGGGGCACGTGGTAATTTGTGCATGGACCTACTAAGTAGTGGAAATTGGGCATTACAAATTGGGAGACATGGGGATAAAAATGAAAAAATAAGAAAATAGCACATTGGGATTAGCTTTAATTGATATTCTCAAATCTCTTGGAGTCAGACAAAATGTGACCGGACCAACTCATCACCATAATCATACGCTAGATTTAATTCGGTCATGTATAGAGTTAATGTTGATACTATAGAAATTCTACCACAGAGTGATGACATCTCAGATCATTACCACGTCTCTTGTTTGTTTGAATTGTATATGCTTACTTATCATTGTAACGACTCCTCTGCTCTTACTTGAGCCAGCACTAAAGAAAACACGTCCACCCCATATCTTCAAAAATGTTTCAGCTTCCTTCAGGGAAATATGCGTTTCTTGAAGAAACACTATATCATATCTCTTACATTTAAGAAGAGAAATAACCTTTCTTCTTTTTATGGGGTGCACCAACTCATTCAGATTCCACGTGGAGAGCGATAATCCACTCATACTAACATTTGACATTTTGACATATTATAAAAAATGGATTGTGTCAAAAATACAATTATAATGACCACATTCCAACATTAGTGCAACAATCAAACCCCAAATTTCCCCTGAACCAAACAAACAGAACATTTTTTAATTAACCTCACACACACAAGACAGCACCAAATGGCGTCCATCCCTCTAAACTCAAACAGCTCATGTACACCTACGAGAGCCCCCATGACAACTTTGCCGTAGGATTACTCAAGTCCGGTGTTTCTAAAATCTATAAAACTAACTCCAACCAATAGGAGGAATAAACACAAAGAACGTGTTGATTCATCCACAAAACTGTCCCGAAGAAGTGCTACTACACAAAAGAAACTCCAGCTGCTAGGCGGAACCAGCACAAAACGAAACAAAAAAGGTGCTCGGCTTCCTCGGACGGTCAAGTGGATGTTCAGTGAGTCGGTCCACTTGGCTGCAATGCAATTACCACAAAATAATTTGCTCCAGTAATAATTAGTCCATTGATTTTATGAAGGACATCGCTTTATGGGGACAAGTAAATACTTTACGACCATCCTTCGACTAGAACTTTGCAAATTCTAGTCGAAAGAGACCATCCAGGAATTTCACCATATCCAATATTCTTCGTCCTCAGGAATTCCAACAATTCAGACATTATTCCGCTGGTTACGATTCTTGGCCTGCTCGGGGACGCCTTGAGCATGTAAGTGACTTTCAATGCCTCCAGAGCCCGAGGATATTGCATTTTTTACATATTGTCTGCCTAGAACAGTTAAGGATCAGGGTGTATCGAATCTCACCGGTTTATGACTTCTAAAGTATTAAAGCAAAGTGTGCAGAGCTCACCGTTCACATGTCCGAACCTAGCATGTCGTCATGTGACTCCTTGTCCCTTGTTTTTTGCGATCAGTTAATGTAATTTAATCTACACCACGCTATCGTTCATGTAGAACTATTCTTTCGACCACTGAAGATAGCTTCACTAATAATCTTCCAGAATTGTCTCACATACTCAATTAGCCAAAAAGTCTAGAAGAACTTGATGAAATAACAGAAAATATAAATACAGTCCTCTCTAGTACTCTTGATAGTTTCACCCCCCCCCCCTTCGATTCAAGAACATAAAAAAAGCCTAGCACCATGGTACAATGATCACACTCATGCTCTCAAGAGAGCAGCTCTCAAGAGAGCGCAAATGGAAGAATAAAACATTTGAGGTATTTAAAATTTTCTCGATGGTCCTCATCTTCAAAGAACTTGTAATATTTCATACCAGTCTGTCCTTTGAAAATCAAAATACCAATATTTGTTGAACAGTATTCCAATACCTGAGAAATATTTCTAAATTACAACACTGTTGCTGTTGCAACGGCTCTGTTGCTGATGCCGAAAAATTAATTCATGCGTTCATGACCTCAAGGATTATATTATAATAGATTATTTTAATGCATTACTGGGAGGATGTCCAGAAAGTTCAATAAATAAACTTATATTGGTTCAAAATGCAGCTGCCAGAGTGCTGTAAACAACAGATAATACCCTTTTAAAAACAAAAATGTTATCATTGTTACATTGGCTACCTGTTAAATTTCGTATTAATTATAAAATTCTGTTAACTACATACAAAGCTTTGAATGATCAAGCTGCACAGTACTTAAGTGACCTTTTGACATGCTATATTCCATCACATTCATTACAATCACAAATTTCTGGCGTGTTAATATATCAAAACCCACAAAAGGAGGTAGATCCTTTTCATACATGGCTCTTAAACTATGGAATAATCTCCCTAACACTGTTCAGGATGCAGACACACTCAGTTTAAATCTAGACTAAAGACTCATCTATTTAGCCAGGCATACACCTAAATAATCTTTCAACTCACGATTAAGCTGCATTAATTAGGTCTGCCAGATCCAGAAACATCCATCATGATCTATAACTCCGCATAAAACTGAATGGCATCTACGCTAATATTATTCTATTTGTTTCCATTTCACAACCTCAGGATTCCTATAAAATCTTTATAGCTTACGTAATTTACAAATTTAAAACCATGGCTTGCACTGCACACAAATAACTGATATTAGCATTATATTCATGTTGTTTCTCCATTAACCAACATCTTATGGAGTTTTGTGTTCCTTGCCACAGTCGCCTTCAGCTTGCTAACAGGGGTGCTAAATACAATTATTATTTAATTTCTATACACATTTTACAATAACATTTAATCAAACTACACACTGATCACTGTAAGACATTATAGATATTACAGTTTAATTTTTTGTTTGATTTTTGTTCATGCATGATTTCCAGTAAAGCTGCTTTGAAATGATGTGTGTTGTAAAAAGAGCTATACAAATAAAATGACTTGACTTTTGTGATGGTACTTCATGAATGGAACATGGCATGCTTCTTCCCTCATAATGCTAGGGTCAACTCATTGGGCAAGAGTGAAAACCATTGAGCCTCCCGTACTAGGGTCACAGTTGTTTATATACTTTTGTTTTGTCTCTCTACTGTATTTGAGTTTTACCATCTTCGTATACATTAATGTCTACCTCTCCGTAAGGACCCTGAGTAGTTAAAGTCCTAGTATCCCACTGCTACTCGAAAATATGACAAAAGAGGGCAACTTGTTTGCCATGAGTTGCGACCCATATTATTTCAGCACTGGGCTTTGGCTCCTACTTCACTTAGATGGGAGATTGGAAAGGCCCGATCCGATCAATCAGCTGGTCAAGACTTGCCCTGGAAGTACTATGTGATAGATTAACATAAGCTATCTTTTCAGTATCCCCAGAAGGTGTTGGCTAAGGTAAAATTGAGTAGATGGAAAATCTCTTGTTCTTTGTGCTCAAGTATACCATTCCCTTATCCCTGGTGCATTATCGGCAGGATTTCCGTGGATCTGTGCATCCCATTGATGGACTCCAAAGTAGGTGGGGAGTAGAGATGCTGAAGCATAATATACTAAACATGGCTACCAAACACACATCCAAAAAAATCATTTTAGACCTGGACATTGACTGTACTTCTGAGAATCAATGTGCTTCTACATCTTACATTGAAGATTGGCCAAAATGTATAATTACTTAATCTGCATCATCAAATAAGACAATCACAAAGCTATCTTCTTTCGCCATTTACAAGGAAATTTCAGTAATAGCTGATACTTTTAAGGAGGTGAAGAAACTGTGGTTTGGCCAGATTCTGGTGGAATGTTGTAAGAAGGCAAATTCGGAAAACATTCTTCATGCCAATTTGCTGGCTGGATTTGATATAAAGCCACATCCAACTACAGCAAAGGAGTGATTCAGGGATTTGGATGATGTAGATGAAGAAGAAATAACTTCTGAACTTAAATCTCAAGGAGTGATGTATGTGAAAAGACTAACAATAAAAAGAGAAGATGGAATTATCAGAAATGGCACTTACATTATTACCTTCAATAAACCTCATCCCCAGAAAGAATCACAATCATATATATATATATATATATATATATGTATATATGTATATATGTATATGTATATGTTTTTTTTTTGTCCCATTTTCACCCAATTTAGAATGCCCAATTCCCACTACTTAGTAGGTCCTCGTGGTGTCGTGATTACTCACCTCAATTCCTGTAGCAGAGGTTGCAACAGTTGCCTCCGCTTCTGAGACAGTCAGTCCGCACATCTTATCATGTGGCTTGTTGTGCATGACACCGTGGAGACTTACAGCTCCGGAGGCTCATGCTACTCATGCGATTCACACACAACTTACCATGCGCCCCATCGAGAATCCCTAATCGAGACCACATGGAGTTTACCCCATGTGACTCTACCCTCTTTTCTTCTGCGGAACACAAAGTTATTTTGAAAAATGTATTACTGTAGGTGTTTTTGTCCATACAATTTAAGTCAATGGTGTCCAAAAGTTTCAAGTTCCAAAAAGGGCATAAATGCTAAATAAAAGTAATGCATACACCTCGAGTGATTTAATCCATGTCTTCTGAAGAAATATTATTGCTCTGGGTGAGAAACAGACCAAAATGTAATTCCTTATTCACTATAAATATTGACATCTGCAATCTCTTTGGCGCATTCATGAGAGAAGCTCATTCACACACTTCCTCACATTTTACGCATATGCAGAGTGCTGTTCACAAACCAGAGACCATGTTGTCAATGCAGACGCTATCTTAAATCATATAGTTCTGTGTTTTGTTTTTTTTTTTTTTTTTTTAAATGTACCGTGGTTGCTTTTAAGTTGATGGTAAAATTTTAGCGTCTCATTGATGTACAATGATAACGTGATTTATGTCATTGATGTACAACTATACACACTGCACTGTGATCCATTTGGACTAGACGTACATTTACATTTACATTTATGCATTTGGCAGATGCTTTTATCCAAAGCGATATACAGTGCGTTCAAGGTAGGCTATACATTGTATCAGTTTGTGTGGTCCTTTGGAATCGATCCCATGATCTTGGCATTTCAAGCGCCTTGCTCTACCATTTGAGCTACAGGAACACCATTTTTTTTTTTTTTTAAGATTTGTAGTGAATTAGGACTTAAATGTTTTTTCTACCCAATTTGGAATGCCCAATTCCCAATGTGCTCTAAGTCCTCGGGGTGACGTAGTGACTCACCTCAATCCGGGTGAGTTGCCTCCGCATCTGAGACAGTCAATCCGCGCATCTTATCATGTGGCTTGTTGAGCGCGTTACCGTGGAGACATAGCGAATATGGAGGCTTCACGCTATTCTCCATGCACAACTCACCACGAATCCCACTGAGAGCGAGAACCACATTATAGAAACCACGAGGAGGTTACCCCAAGTGACTCTACCCTCCCTAGCAACAGGGCCAATTTGGTTGATTAGGAGACCTGGCTGGAGTCACTCAACACACCCTGGATTCGAACTCATGACTCCAGGGGTTGTAGTCAGCGCCTTTACTCGCTGAGCTACCCAGGCCCCCAGGACTTAAATTTGTATCTGTTTCACACCCAAAGTGATTGTATCGCTTCAGAAGACATGGATCATGAGTTTAAAAAAAAAGAAATCAAATAAATAAATCTTGTTACACTAATTTCTGTCTTGGCTGGTACTTTTCTAATGCAATTGAAACTTTGTAATGCAGCACTTTTTGTGTTACTGTCTCCTTAAGATGAATCGCTTATGTTGTATCCTTCCTCATTTTGTAAATTGCATTGGATAGAAGCGCCTGCTAAATTAATACATGTAAAATGTAAATATATTATTCTAACCGTATGTCATATGGATCATTTTATGCTAACTTTGTGCCCTTTTTGGAGCTAGAAAGCTTTGAACCTTATTGATTTACATTATATGGACAAAAAAAACATTGATCTTCTTCAAAATATATTTGTGTTCTGCAGAAGAAACAACGTCCTGCGAGTTTAGGATGGCATGAGCATAAATAATGAGAGAATGATAATTTTTAAATAAACAATCCCTTTAAGGTAACAATTGCAGGTTGCTACTTTTTACATTGTAAATCCAAATGAAAAACAGCTAGTTTATTTGGACATGGCTGTGATCTATGTTCAGAAGATGAAGATGAAGATGAAGAGGAAGAACATTTGTTTAGAGTATGATGATACTTGTGATACTGAAGTTTTATCACTGACTAGTTTTCATTAAGTGGATGTTTTGATGGTTTCAGTGAAGGCAAGGCAGACAAAACCCCCTGCTATGAAAACAAAGTGAAGTCAATGGAGAAGGAAAAGGAGGGGGTTGTGTACGTGGACCCACCAGATGGCGGTTGGGGTTGGATGGTGGTTCTGCATTGTTTCCTGGTACGTTTTCATTCCCACTATTATATATGCTGATTTAGGGTTTCTTTCCCATGAAACAAAATTATTTGACATAG
The DNA here is from genome assembly GCF_025860055.1 of Xyrauchen texanus. NCBI lineage: Eukaryota > Metazoa > Chordata > Actinopteri > Cypriniformes > Catostomidae > Xyrauchen > Xyrauchen texanus. Next base: position 25,143,024 of record NC_068302.1, on the reverse strand, counting down.
AGAAAGCATTAAAAAATTGAAATAAGTGTTATGAGATATCTCAATGGTATCTGTGCCAAATCTAGACTCTGTAAACAAAAATTATGCCTTCTGTCTGTCAATCATTTTGCGCATTTTCATAGTATTGTAGTTGCAACGTATTACTGAAGCTTAAAGCCAATTTTATGCCATGTTGTTCATAACAGTTGTCAGTTGAGCGTGCTTTTTTTTACTGCTGTTGTTTTTGACAACTGTTTCTGCTCTATCTGTCTCAGTAAAGCTCAAATCTTGTGGAAATTCGAGAATGGCTAAAATCGCTTTCAGCACCTTTAATTTGAATTCAATGTGATTGTGATTGAATTGAATTAAACGGAACTGGATCAGAACTGCTGTTGTGGTGTTTTCCAGGTGAATGTGTTGGTAATGGGCACGCTGAAGAGCTTCGGGATCTTCTTTGTGGCACTGCAGGATGAGTTTGGAAGCTCGTCTGAGAGCATCAGCTGGATTGGATCTATTATGTCAAGCCTCAGGCTCTCCGGAGGTACTGTCACCATAGAAACCATCCTTGATCCAAAGGGTCAACTCACAATCCAAACTCCGATTCTGTCACATAAAGTGGTCATAAACTTAGTTTTGTTTGTGACCCATTAGGTCCGTTGGCTTCAGTGGCCTGTGCCAAGCTGGGCAACAGGGTTACCTCTCTACTGGGGGCAGTTCTCGTCAGCACCGGCTTTCTCATCAGCATATTTGCTAACAGCGTGTTGTACCTTTACATTAGCATGGGGCTGATTGTAGGTGAGATATCTTTTTGTTGTTTTTTATAAATATACAGATATTATAAATTAGAGTAAATATCTGAAGGTTAACAAAGAGACAATGTCATTACAAACATTGACTGATATCATTATTGAAACTTTGTTCTTTCCAGGTCTTGGGTTTGCTCTTCTTTATCAGGCCACATCTGTTGTAATAGTGATTTATTTCCGAAAGAGGCTGGCAACTGCATATTCTATTGGACGCTCTGGCATGGGTCTGACCTTTGCCCTTGCTCCTTTCACTCAGCTGCTTTTGGATCAGTATGCTTGGCAGGGTAATTTGGTTTCAGCACTATTATTCTAAAATTTGTAATGCCATACACAGTGTGCATCTTTCACTGATTCATGCTTTATATATTCATCTGTTAATGTATTTCCACAATAATATATTATTGTACATCTATGCTTTTTAGAGACAGCTTTAAGCTATCATGCTGTACACTACCATTCAAAAGTTTGGACGTATTTCTCATGATTTTAGAAACCTCTTGATCTAAAGGCTTAAATGATTGAAATTACTTTTGTACAAGACAAATATAAATTGTGCCTATGGATGATATTTTTTACTAAAGTAAAAATAAAATGGGTCAGTTGACTAAATGGGTCAGTTGACTTTATAATAACGGAAAAGCAGCCAAGAAGTGCTCAACATACATGAATAAGTATTTAAAAAAGCATTGCAGATGAATAATTCATGACATTGGTTAAGAGAATGCCCAGAGTGTGCAGATCTATTATCTAGGGAAATGTTTAGCTTACTTCAAAGAATCTAAAATATAAGAGGTCTCTACATCATTTCTCATACTTCCATTTTTGTCATTCCATAGATTTGATGACTTTCATTCTATAATGTTTAATGTGTAATGATAAACAATGAGTAGGAGTGTCCAAACTTTTCAACTGTCTCTTATGTGACAAGGAGCTCTGTTGATTTTGGGTGGTCTGATGCTGAACCTCGTGGCCTCTGGGATGCTTCTGCGGCCCATTAATATTAGACCTGCAGGCTCTCCCACCTTAAACTCCAGCCTTCATAAAGGCTCTCCTGGAACTGACAAAGACCCTCTTAAGAACAGCTTGAATGGCGACACACCTGTGTCCAATGGCATCTCCAAAATGGACAGCACACCCTCCATTCAGAGGGATAACCTTATCATAGGGAACCTAGCACATGGGCAGAACATTCCTCCACATTTGGAACTAACCAAACCCATCCAGAATGGGGTAAATGGAACAGATAGCAGCCAAATTAACTCATTCCCTGAGATGAACTGGGTTTCTCCTGTGGATACTTTACTTGAGAAGACCAGAACAGAAAATCTCCCTGTAAATCCCCAAAAAGTGTTTGACTTCTCACTGTTGAAGAACCCTTTCTTTTGCATATACACCTGGTCAGTGATCTTCAGTCAGCTGGCCTATTTTATTCCTTACTTCCATTTGTCTGCAAGGGCCCGGAACTTGGGCATCGACCCAATGGATGCTTCCTTCATTATCTCTGTGGCTGGTGAGTCTTGATTCGTTTTATTACCTTTGATCAACCTCTGTAACCCTAGAGTCTTGTTTTTCCACTGTCATCTATTTTAAGTAAATGTGCTTTTCACATGGAATTTTGCATTGGCAAAGATAAATAGATTGGTAACAAAGGTTACATGATAATTCTAATTAAAAAGTGACCCATTGCAAAAAACTGTACTCTAGTCAGCAGGTTTGTTATTGATGTTCTCTGGCTGAAACTGTTCAACTGTACACTAATATTGTGTAACAGAAGAAAAAATCAATAGGATCTAAGCAGTGCTGATCTATGCAAAACAGTTGACAAAAGACCATGCAATGATAGCCCAATTGGAAAGCATGTTATTGGGGGACCAAAGAGATACATTTTGTCAACCTCATCAGTGCTGTATTCCAGGAAGGGCAAAAAGCCATATCTGAAAGATGCACTATGGATATTGTGCTCTGCAGCCTGATAGGCTTAAATATGGGGTTTTAAGGATTGATGCAAAAATGCAGACAACTTCACATTGATTATTTGTGAGCAGTTTAAAATCAGCAGTGTTTGTGTTATGTAATGACTGCTATTACATAAAAACTGAACTTTGGCCCAGTTGCCAAAACCAGTGTGTTTGTAATATTCAACAATTAAGCCTCACTGAATTAAAAATAATACATCCCCAGACTTTTGAGTTTATCCAAATGTGCTATATTAGAGTGATTTTGGTATATTTCATAGGCATATAGAAATAGTTTCGGAAAATTGACATGTCCTGTAGTGTGACATATTTTAATCAAATAAACAGCATTTTACAAATTCTTTTAAAATTAATCTGCTTGCAGCTTTTATGATATTCTTAACATGTCCCATACCCAACGCCCTCCTACCTGCATTACAAAAATGTTTTCACATCGGACACAGGGTGGGAGGTAACTAAAGCTCAGGCCACTGAAAGCTGTCTCTCGTGGCAGGTCATTTACTGTTGGTGAGCCGAGGGAAGTCGCTAAGCAACAACCCAAGTAGCTGCCATGAGGTTTCCTAGTCCCATGCCCAGTTCTGAAGTGGCTGACATTGTGTGGAGTGCTACTGAGGCAGCAATGCAGACAAAAGCATTTGTGGAGCCGAGCCAAGCACATTTTGTGTTTTAATGAGCTGTTAGCGATCAGACATGCATTTGGGGTCTCTGTTCCTCAGTGTGGACTCGCTGTCCCTATCCGATGTAGTGGGAACATTGCATTCGTCCAATCCTTTTGTATCCACTAAGTGAAGTCCACAAAGGCACAAACACCTGTCACATGCCCGATTACCCAGTGAAAGTCCCTTCTACACTACAGAGATTTGGGGACTGGACACCGTCATTTAAAGACAGCTTGCAACTTTTTGTCACTGAGACTTTATTGAAGTTTCATTGTGCAAAGCATGACAGGAACAGCTGTGAAACTCAATGGCCCTGCTGAGATTTAAACACACAAACAAATCACAAAATGTCATTGGGTCCAAGTGAGGCACATCAGAACATCACCTTTAGTGGCTCACTTAGGACACGCAAACATTGAGCAGCTGTTTTGTTTTATGTCTGGTCAGAAATAAATTACCCCACATGTGTATGAATTGTAGCATCAGCCCAAGCCATAACTAGTGTTGGAGTTTTGTTTTTAGCTTTTCATATCATAGATCATGCAGCACCTCTGGGTGTTTGTGGGTTTTGTGCAAACATATATACTGAGGTCCAAAACTCAGAGACCATAGTGGAAATCTGTGACTGGGTAAGTTCCTAAATAAGTAAATGCCTTGCATTAATTACTTCATCTTCAAAACTTTTATTAAAGGGGCCATGTCATGAGGGATACATTTTCCTTGATATTTTGACATATAATAGGTCATTTTACTATAAAATCAAACTATAAATGTCAGAACTCATTACTTAATCCCCAATGCAATAAAAGCATTTATTGAAACCAAGCTGCAAAAACACCTCGTTCTCTACTGCAACTTCTCTACGTCACTAGGGGGCCCATTAATTCATGACTGCCTCTACATTAACAACATCACTGTTCACTTTACATCATCATACCCTTGACCCCTCCCACTGCTGCTCAGTTTGTAAACAGAGAGAGAGCTGTACAGACAGGCCTAGTTTGGACTACTAACTATTCCTGAACGCCAAAGGGGTGCTTAGGCCAAAACAAAGTGTTTCAGACAGAGGGCAAGAGACATGTTGGAAAATGATAATATATTACTAAATTATGACTGTTTCGGTGGAGGAAAAAAACCTAGCAACTTTACTAGCATTATCAGTGGACCTCAGGGAAGATAACAAAATTAAGAAAAAAACAAAAAGTGTCATGACCCCTTTAAAAAAAACTCAAATATAGGGTCTGTACATTTTTTAAACTAGTATACACATTACCGTAGTTATAAATCCAATAATCTGTGATAACCTTTATAAATCGAAAGATCGCATGTTAGCAGCGTGTCACACTTTGGATCTGTTGTTTATATAGTAATCTGTGGAACAGTGCTACCTCAGGTCTATTCCTGGTCTGGTCAATAAATACATGAACACTGAATTTATACACATTCTGACTGCATCATAGACAACAACAAATACTAACCAGCTCTGAGAAAGCTTTGTACAACACAACATAAAATGTGTTATACCTGTTCTTCTAATGTCTCTTTTTGGACTGAAAAACAGATTGTTCAAGATGCTTTAACCAAAATAATGTCAACTGTGAAAAAGCACTGTCATGCTAAGCATGCATATTTTAAGAATATAGGGTTGTTTCAAGGAGTAGTCTACCCAAAAACAAAAATTCTGTCAACATTTACTAGCCCTCATGTTGTTCCAAACGTTTCTGCCTTTTTTTCTTCTTTTGTGTAACATAAAAGGAGTCATTTTGAAGAATGTACACTTTTTTTTTTTTCCCATCATACAACAGTTCATTAAAAGTTACTAAACTTTTTACTAAAATCTCATTCACACTTTCAAACTGAAATATGGCGCTTTAGTTGCGTTGCACCAGGTTTAATGTCATTGACTACATTGACACCAATAGTATTTGCATATGGCATAACTAAATAAGAGCTGCAATGGAAGGTAAGATTTACAATGAACAATGACTTAAATTTCAGTATGTTAGTCACAAAAATCTGTAGCACACAAGTTGTATGGACTACTTTTATGATACTTTTATAGAGTTTGATATAGAGTTTGCAGCCCAGACTGGTCTCACAAGCTGCTTCCGAAACAGTGTACTGTCACCTTATGTACTGCATTTGATGATAGATGCATGCGAGTAGTATGAACAGATAAAGATACTTCATCTTTTGATAGGCATGGTTTTGTGACACGAATATATGATGTAAGAACAACAATTATGCAAACTATCTGCTCTGGTTTTATTAAACAAACACCAATTAAGCACAAGGAACAATTATCTTGGTGTATATATATATATATATATATATATATATATATATATATATATATATATATATATATATATATATATATATATTGTAAAGTTGTATTTGTAGTTGATGTAATACAGTCAGTAGAAATGCATTTTTATTACCCATACGCCCAAACCTAAACTTAACTGTCAGTGGAATAAAAATATAATCTTAGAGGGAAAATGCAATGCTCCTCATTGATTATTTATGCATAATTACTTCCTGGTATCCATGGGACCAGATATCGGTCTCCAAACTCCGAGAATTACTAAAAAAATGTAGTCCTTGTAGAGAACTTAAAAAGTCACTAAAAAAAGAGGATTGCTGGGAGTTCATTAGTTCATCAGTTCAATCAACAATTACTTAAACACTTTCTTTCCCACAGGTATAACAGAGACAGTGGCCCAGCTTGCATCTGGCTGGGTGACTGACAGGAATCTGATTCACAAATATCATTACCATAAGGCCTACCTCATCCTGTGCGGTGTTGTTAATCTTCTGTCCCCTTTGGCCACTTCCTACATCTTGCTCATGGTCTACGCTGTCTTCTTTGCCATCTTCTGTGGGGGGTACATGGCCCTCATACTTCCTGTGCTGGTGAGTACCAGTAGGCCTAAATTTTCTTTCTTTTGAATTGTTTTGGCTCTGAGGTGACTTTCAGGCAATGTTTTCAGGAACTGTATTGTAAGGTAATAAAGACGACAGATCCGTTTCAAACCTTGTCATTACATCTTGCTGTTTTTCACCTAAATATGGTCTGTTTGGATAGTTATGTTGTCAGTACTGCAAGGTAAAAATACACACCTTGTCAAAAAGTGTGTTTTGCTTCCTTCACTCTAGTCATTACATGTGGTCGAAGGTCTTCTTTCTTGTATATTGATATGCCTGTACTGCACTGTATCTCTATGAAGGATAGTGTAAAGAGAGAGCGGGATAGATTGACTGGCAGCACTGCTGTAAGTGTTGGCACTCGTTCCTCTGAAAGGTATCTAAGGTTTAACCTTTCAATTATTTTTTACAACCTTTGGAAACATCAGTTAACCAGATAGACAAAACAACAGGGGACTCTGTTGAGATTCTGTCACCAACATGTTTCACCTTAAAGCTGAGGTGTAACTTTTTCAGTGTTAAAATATTTTCTCCTTTCCCAGCTTAATATGCAAAAACAACTATAAGCAAGACATTCATGGCCCATCCAGCCTGACACAACAACATTGACTCAACCAATGGGAATATCTGTTCAATCAACAGCAGACAAAGAGTGTATTTGAAAACAAGCATTTATTTTTGCAATTCTGTTCCGTGGCACAGAAATTACACTTTACCCATATTACAAAACAAAAAGTCTCTGTGTTAAATCATATCAGAAAATGGGTTTATTAAACTTTTCTTCCACCAGCTGGCTCTTGTTTAGTCCATAACAGAGAGTTTTTCTTCTAAACCCTCAATTTATTTAAATTTTTCTCATAAGAATTGACTTTTTAAAAAACTTTTGTGTAATGTTCAGTATCATCAATGTCCATGTTCAATCTTGAAATTTTACCAACAAAAAAGTCCATTGCCTAGTCAGAGAAATGTCCATATGATCATAAATGTCCATATTTGTGTTTTCAAGGTGGACTTAGTGGGTTCTGAAAAGCTGAACAACTCGATGGGGTTCTCCATGTTCTTTGTGGGGCTTGGTTGTCTAACAGGTCCTCCTCTGGCAGGTACGAGTGGTTTGGAGAAGGGGCAAGATCAAAAAGAGATTAACTTTAATAGGTGAACCTAGCCGTGATGTCACAAAAAAGCGAATAATTGAAAATTAAAGATAAACCTGGCCAGTCCTGGGAATGTGTATAGCAAACCTGCCTCTCTCTCTCTCTCTCTTTCTGTGTGTGTTTGTGTGCGTGCGTGCATGTGTGTGTGTTCAGAGGATGTTAAGGGTGCACAGTTTCATATTTCTTGGAGTAGAGTGCATATGGGAGACACGTTACCTCATCTAAAAATAGGATTACCTACCTAGTTAGATTCAAAACATTTTGAAGTAGCACTAAGCAGCAATTTGTTTGTTGGTTTGATCATTGGTTTGGAGGACAGTACAAAGATTTTGTTTATTTATTCTATTAACTGATATTTTTTTTAACAATATACAGTATAGTCACAAATACTACAACATTACAGGTTCTCCTTATGTGGAAAACATGTCAACAGCTCTAAAGAGAAGTAAGATTCTTGGAAATGCAATTCTCATTCCAGAGAGGCCTCTTTAGGAAGGCGAGTATAGACCTTGCCTTGAACTCTGTAACACGGTTATGCTAACATGAACCATCTTGTCAGGGCCCCCCTCCACAATCTCTCACCCCCTTTAAATAATGAACAGCCAATGTAGCAAAACTGATTTGACTACTCAACCCAAGGCCATGACCTGGTTGCTTTAATTCACCATAGTTTGGTTTTTCCTTATTTAGTGTATCCAGTAACAAAACAGGTGTGTGGATGTTCTTGGTGGAAACTAAAAAATGTTCCCCATCTATCCATCATAATAAGTGTTAGGTTTCTGACTGATCTCACAAGTGTATTGTGCAAGACAGCAACCATCTTAACCTACTTGGACAATGTTGCTAATTTAGTGATGTGGACAAAAGTAGAAAACGCCATTATTATAGCAATTACATTTATTGATGCTGGTGTAATATAACACACTTAACTTTTAAGAAAAACATTCCATCTGTCAAGACTGTGATACATGTCTAATGCTTTGCGTTTTTCCCCTGAAGGCTTCCTGTATGACTACACTCAGACCTACGACTGCTCCTTCTATCTAGCAGGTGTGTGTTACCTGTTATCATCAGTTTCTCTTTTCCTGGAGCCTGTGGCGAGACGCTGGCAAGCCAGAAAGAAACAACTAGAGACTCTGAATGAAGAGTTGATTTCGAGTAATGGCTGTTTCTGCCCAGTACCTCAGAGAAATGGTGTCGTGTAAGAAAAGGAATGAACTCTAAGCCATCTCAGTTTCCACCACCCTCCGAGGACTGAACGGAAAAGGACCGGACATTAACTTTTTGCTGGACCACAGCATGGCAAAAAAATTTATTATGTTAATTTGAATGCAGAGATTTCTTTATGACCAACACTATATTAAAGGTATAGTTCACCCACAAATAAAAATTATCTCATTTACTCCTCATGTCATCTCAGATATGTATGACTTTCTTTGATCGACAGAACACAAAGAAGAGTTTTAGAAGAATATTTTGGCTCTGTAGATCCACACAATTTAAGTAAATGGTGAACAAAACTTTGAAGCTCCAAAAAACACAAAGGCAGCATTAATCTAATACATATTATTTTATCCATGTCTTCTGAAGCAATTCAATCAGTTTTGGGTGAGAACAGGCTGAAATGTAACTCCTTTTTCCCTATAAATCTTGACATCAGCAGTCTCCTTGGCCATCATGATTTCAAGCTTGATTGCACTTCCTAGCGCCATCTAGTGCTCTGAGATTGCAGATGTAAGATTTATAGTGAAAAAGGAGTTTCATTTTGGTCTGTTCTCACCCAAAACCAATTGGATCGCTTCAGAAGACATGGATTAAACCACTGGAGTTTTATGGATGACTTTTATGCTGCCTTTATGTGCTTTTGGAGCTTCACGTTTTTGGTCATCATTCACTTGCACCATTTCGCTGTCGATCTATAGAGCCAAGATATTCTTCTAAAAAAATGTTTTGTGTGTTGAGCTGACGAAAGAAAGTCATGCACATCTGGGATGGCATGTGGGTGAATTTAAATTTTGGGCTTTAATGCTTGATGATACTAAAGTGCAGTACGATTAAAATAATTTTTTTACATATACATTAAATTGACTTCTCATGTCAAAGCACAATATTAAGCATCCCTCACAGCCACTCATCGATCTTTCTTCAGAAAAATATTCAGATACTTCCACTGTGATGATGGTATATCCCAGACCACCAAGATATTAAGCCATGGCCATAATAAAAAAAATATGAATGTCTTTGCATTATGTAACGATATAAAACCTTAAAATATAAAAAGTTGTGCTTACTTTAAAAGAAATATAGCACAAACATAACTTTGCATTTCATAAAAAAAAAAAAAAAAAAAAAATATTTCAAATTTTCAATCAATATAAATGTATTGCTCAAAATGAAAAAAGTATTTGGACACTTTCTGGATGTCAAATATTATTTTCACCTGTGTGAACTTAGGGGGAGCTGACATAATACATCCACTAAAATCACATTGGGACCAGTTAACTGTTGAAATGATTCATAAAATTTGGTTCTAAGAAAAGAACTAGCTTTTAGATGCCATTTGGTTTGATATTGTGTTATCCATTGCAAAGAAATGCATACATTTATAATGTAAGGAGAAAATTGAATGTGTTCTTTTACAAAAAATATATTTTGTCAAATGGTAGTTCTATGCAATAAGCCCATAAAGATGGCTGCAGGGCTGTCACATGAGGGTGCTTCCTGTCCATATTTAATGCCTATATATTAACTGTTCATTTTGAGGTGTGGTAAAATGACTGACAGCAAAATGGACAAACGTGTATTGATGGATAAAAGTTTGTTTTTGTCATTAGTGCCTCAATTTTTCTTGCTGGTGCCAAATCAGTCATACTGTTGTTCACTACTGACAACAACCAAGACATTTGCAGCTGCATTCAGATTTGGTGAATAAATTCTGAAATTAATTGGCCAAGAGTTGCAAAAATTAGGTCAGTTAACTTGTGGGTTCACATGTTGTGTACCTGTACTAAAGGCCCTGATGGTGACAGTTTATATGGGGAGTTTTCTTTATATAGTTTCCTATATTTCTGTCAGTTTTATTTTTACATTTTAGTTCAACTCAATATCCTACAGTGCAGCTACTGTATGTTTATCACCACTATTTGCCTTTAAACACAATGATCTACTATCCTGTAATGAGAGCCAAAGATGCAACAGAGATATCGGTCTAATTAATGAATCTATGCATTATTGCATTTGAGCGTGTAGACAAATACACTAGTTTAAGTTCACACGTTGCAGTTCTGCCTGGTAGTGAGGTTCTACGTTAGCTACTGCTCTCTAGTGGCACAATGTACTGCCATTGGAATGCTGTACCAATTAACACTGTCATTTTCCAGTTCTGGAATATCCAGTTCGTTCCTTTCATCAGAACATTTGTAATGAAAATCAGTTTTTTTTCTTCTTCTTTTTTTTCTAATGAGAGTGAGCAAAACACGCACAAATGCAACAATTTAACAAAATGGAAAACATTCTTGGAAAGCTTCTAAAAGAAACATCACAAAGAATAAGGCATGCTCTGGGCACTGAAATAATTTTATACTAAATTGTTTTCAAGATTTGTGATGCATCCAGAAAGCTTTTCATTCTTATCACTTTTGATTTATCAATAAAGACAGGGTTCTTTGGAGAAATGTTTTAGAAGTAAACTTGTATTTCAGTAATTTTGTAAAGTCAAATGTTTGTAAACTCAAAAGACGGCCTTAAGTCAATTAAGGGGACATAATAACATCCTCTTAAAGTCAATGAAAGAGATCACACCAGCTATACTGTACTGTTATCTAATTTAATAGTTGATGTTTTTACTTTTGTTGAAGGTTTTGGATTATTTTTGTTGACAACTCTCAGACTTGTCAAGTTTTTCCACAACTGCAATTAAAGCCAGCAGTGTATTTGAAAGCCATCCTGTAAAGCTTTTTTAAATTCCTAGATGTTCTCTTGGCTATAAAGGGCAAAGTATGAGAACACCATGTCTATCTCTATTACACCATGTCTGAACTCCATTAATTATCTTAAGTGCTGAAAGAAACTTATGTACTGACAAGTTGGGATTACTTGTGTGTATGTTGTAATTCTAAAGCACATTCATTCATAATGATAACTATTCATAATTTTATCAGAATATTACACAAAGTCAAAGTGGTGTAAAAATATATCTTTATTGAGGAGCATATAGCATATACATACATCAATAGTTTTTAATGCAACATTCCAAATATATAAATATATGTCATTACACTAGTATTAATATTAACCTACTCAATTCTAGCAATATAATAGCATAGCTTAAAAATTAAAATAGCTGGTACTTACAGAATGTGAGCTGTGATGAGGCCTGACACTCTTCACTCTTTTCATGCTTAATTACTGATGAATGGATAACCATAATGCAACATGTTCTGTGGACATATGAAAGAAAATCATATGCAAAATGTGTAGAGAAATCATAAAATGTAATCTCATGTAGGTATCACAACAACTTCTGACAAAATCATTGTTGTGTGAAAGTGTAATAACTGCATGCATGCTTTTTCCGACTCTAGTAATCAAAGGCATGAGAGCAGAGGCTTATAAACAATATCAAATTGTCTAACAGATATATATGAAAATGACCAACTGTGCTTTTAACACTCAGCAGGACACTCAAATCTGTCATCCTGGAAATTACTCACATGAGGACATCTGTTGATAAAATAGAATATATGCAGAATATGAGAGTGATGTTTCTTGCTATGGTGGGGGTTGGTGTTAAAATTAAAAATATAGTTCAACCAAAAATGTTTTAGAAGAATATCTCAGTGAATGGTGATAAACAGATCAATATTTAAGTCCTTTTTTAAACCATAAATCTCCACTTTCTAAATGTAAAAGTGAAAGTGGAGATTTGTAGTAATAAAAAAAATACTAATATTGATCTGTTTCTCACCCGCACTCATATAATTTCTGAAGATATGGTTTAAACCACTGGAGTCTTATGGACTACTTTTATGCTGCCTTTATGTGATTTTTGGAGCTTCAAAGGTCTGGTCGCCATTCACTTGCATTGTAAGGACCAACAGAGCTGAGATATTCTTCTAAAAAACTTAATTTGTGTTCTGAATAAATCAAGTCAAAGTTATTTCGGATGGCATAAGGTTGAGTAAATGGAGTTTTCATTTTTGGGTGTACTATCCCTTAAATAACTCTAAAAGACAAAGATAGGTAACCTTTATCATCAACTGAGTCCAAGTGACAGATAAAGGTTGAATGGGTCTTATGGCTCTTCTCCATAATATTACTCTTCTTCATAATAGTTAGAAAAATTAACAGTGCAGGAATAATATTTTCAGAATGAACTCTTTTAAGAGGAACTTCTGACTGTTACAATAAGTAGTAGTCTTAGTAAAATCTGAGGGCAGAAAGCCTCTTGTGAAACCTGAATTAGCTTACAGAAATCATGTGGTAGCTTATGCTCAGGTTGTGTGAGAACTAAGCTCCAACTAGGAACAATGAGCTAATGTTTTGGACTGTCGGACTTAATGTGGTCTTTTCATTACTTTGAGAAGTGGGTAGGGGACAGTGCCTGGGCTACACAAAGAGATTATGTAAATGAAGCCAGGGGAGGGGTTACAGTGTTACCGTGGAGACCTACAGTTACCAAGTTACCAGGCTCATTCCATAGCATCTGAGAACAAGCCAGTCAGTCAGCACTGTGGTGCTAAAAGAGATACAAGAGAAAATATTAGACTACAGCTGGGTGCCATGTTCAGTGCTGGGAGAGAACTGATTATTTGCATCAGTGCTAGAATTTTTTGTCAAAACAAAAAAAGAAGTATACTTTTATAGAAAATTATTAAAATTACATGCATAAACAGATAATTATGAAATGTCTTGCTTTTAATGTTTGCTATGGTGCACAAACCTTTTTGCAGAGAGAAAACTGATCTGCCAGTTTCCTCAAACCTTTGGTCAATAAAAGAGTTGTGCTGAATGGATGTACTGCATACATCATATATTTCCTTAAAATCTAAACTAATTGCAAAAATAAACCAAAGATATTTGTCAGATTATTTGGGAAAGACAACCTCATTTACTACTACACTGTTCAGAAGAAAACAAAATGCAATGAAACTGAACATTGACTGAGCTGAACATAGTAATACAGTAGCAGAATTTTTATTTTTGGTGAACCTCACACTGCTCAGTTTGCTCAGTTTGAGTGTACTCCTCCTGCTACAGGAGACCAAACATTAACATCCCTGTAATTGTGATTGTGCCCCGATTATGTCCTTAGTACTCAAATAATCCCCCCCCACTACAACAATAATACAGCACAGGAGAAAGTCTGAGCTGAAGACACTGCATTATAAATTTTAATGTAAAAATTAGCTTAATTTCAATATTAGGAGTCTAAGGCTAATTACAAGGCTTAAAGGCTAAATGTCAGTTGTCAATTTATAAAGCACGATTAAAAACAGACTGTAGACCAATGTGCTGTACAATAATAAATGATAAAACACTGTATAAGGATAATACCAGTGAACATACAACAATAATACTTGTAAAATACTAATAATTAACTAAACTCTGTTGGACCAACAGCTTTCAGAAGAGTTTTTAGCTGTGATTTAAAAATGTATGAAGGAGCATTTCTTATGTACAAGGGTAAGCTGTTCCAGAGTTTTGGGGCAGCTACTGCAAAAGCCCGGTCACCCTTTTGCTTTAACCAGGGAATAATCAAAGTTCTCTGTTCAGAGGACCTAAGAGACCTTGTGGGATGATGTAGCTGCAGTAGATTAGAAAGGTAAGATGGGTCTAAACCATTCAGTGGTTTAAAAACAAATAATACGAGCTTAAAATCGATTCTGAAGCGCACCGCCAGCAAATCGAGAGAGACCAAGATGGGGAGATATGATCTTGCTTGAGTGTACCCGCCAGGAGCCTAAGCAGCAGCATTCTGAACCATTTGCAGACGAGACAATGATTATTGACTGACTCCTACATAAAGAGAATGTCAGCTTTGTTAATTTTGAATTGTATGTACAGGTCTACACTCAAAACTAGTTTTAAGATTTACGCATTTCAATAAAAAAAATAAAAATTAAAAAATCTAAATTGAATCAGGTAATCTTGAACTAAATAAAATATTTTAAGTTTTATTAATTCAATTTAGTTAAAAATCACAATTCAATTTGATGGAATTTTGTTATAAAAACATTTAATTGCATTAAAAATAGGCTCATATATATATATATATATATATATATATATATATATATACACACACACACACACACACACACACACACACACACACAGTACTGTGCAAAGGTTTTAGGCACTTCGGAAAAAATGTTGCAGTGTGGATGTCTTTAAAAATAATGCCCTAAATAGTTTTCATTTATCAATTAACATCATACAAAGTCCTGTAAACATAAAAATAAATCTAAATCAATATTTGGTGTGACCACCTTTGCCTTTAAAACAGCACCAATTCTCCTAGGTACACCTGGACACAGTTTTTCTTGGTTGTTGGCAAATAGGATGTTTCAAGCTTATTGGAGCTGTTCTTCTATTCTATTTGCAAAATAAATGTTTGGGAGTCTAAAAAGTATATTTATTATTGACACACTAAAGCTGATATAAATGACCAGTACTGTGTGTGATATATATATATATATATATATATATATATATATATATATATATAGTTGGATTAGCTTCATGTTTAGTATAGGTATTATAGATGTTATATATATATATATATAAACATCTTAATACCAACTAAACATGTACATTCTTATTGCCTAGATTAACTAAACAATTCATCTTTTTAAAATTACAAGCACATTATCAGTTGTCTTAACATTTGAAATGCTCATTTTTGGGGATAGTTCACCCAAAAATTACAATTTTGTCATTTACTTATCCTAATGTTGTTCTCAACCCATATGACTGCCTTTCTTCTGTGGGACAAAACATAAGTTATGCAGAATGTTGTGGACTGACAGCCTCAGTCAAAATTTATATCCATTGTATGGAAAAATAAAATATATAATGCAAGTGAATAGTAACTGAAGCTGTCAGTCCATAACATTTTTCCAAACAACTTTTATGTTCCATTGAAGAAAGAAATGCATGGGGCTTTGGAACAACAAGAGGGTGAGTAAATAATTTCATAATTTTCTTTGAAGTATTCCTTTAAATACTCTTTTTATGTATTTATTTTGGGGGAAGTTTTCAGAAACTATATAGACACATAAATGTCAGAATTACAACCAGTGGTAAAAGTTCAAAACCTTTTACTCTGTTGCTCACTTTAAACTTACCTGTACCAGATAGACTTTGTGTCTAAAGCCCCAGTATGAAGCAAGTCCCAGTATGCCCCTTACTCACCAACACCAGAGCACTGGATCTGGATCCTCACATTTGCCCTTCATAGACATGAATGAGCAGCTGGTGTAGTGATGCAGCTGAATGGACTTCTTCCTAGCAAAGGAAGAAGGGTGTGTTCATTCTCTTCTGATGAGGCTCCTTGCCAGCAAACTTTGGTGGACTTCATATGGGCAGCGTAACAGGAAATGTTTGATTTTCTTTCAGGATTTCTTCATAACAGAAGGTATTACCATGTAATGCTCATCTGGATGTCTTTTTAAAATTTGTTACAGAAAATAAATGTTTAAGAATGCAAACTATCAAACTTATTTCGAGATGAACAATATTGAAGGCTAAAAACGCTTTTCACTTTTCTAAATTTCTTTCCTCTCTGATCATGGAAATCCTCTTCCTTCACTGATTTCCAATGAAGTAAGACAAACTCGTATCAGAAGAAATCAAAGGATTGAATAAACAAATGCCTGTTCCTCTGAGAATTGGAAATCATTGTTACCAGGTTCTGTCGGCCTCTATCATGCTGGCAGTTGTGCTGGCAATGCATAGTGTGAAACAGCAGTGTGGCCGGCCATGTTACAGCAAGCCTGGATACTTCCAGCTGAGGTACACATATGGAAGCTTGAAACAGCAGAAAACCGCTGCCATGCCTGCGAGAATTCAACGACCCCAGCGAAGGTGCCGAAACAGATATTTCGGTTTAGATGAAGGTCTGCGCAAAGATCATCTCTCCACTGACTTTGTTCATCTCCAAAAACCGAGTGCTACATTCTCAACACTCAGCAGAACCCCCCAGTTAATTAGCATGTGTGGGAGCTCCAGGACATAAGGGTGGGAAATACAGATTAACAACAACATTGAGCAACAAAAGAACTCTCTCCCTTTGCTCTCACCGCCATCCCTGATCCTGGGCCGAAAAACAAAGGGGAGAATTTTTGTTTCCTGAGCAGAAACAAGCAATTGAGCAACAATTCCTCCCGAAACACAACCGAAAAAAGCAGCGGCAGGCGTTCTTCAATTCATTTCCAACGAATAAACATTTCTCCCTCAAATGAAACAATTTATTGATAGCGTGATATAATCAAATGAGGGGCCAGTGCACTTTTTGTGTGTGTACAAACAGCCATGTCAGAGCTTTGCAAGGAGTGAGTGACCGATTCCTCTTTTCCCCCAATCAAGAAATTAGGAAAACACAGCACAAATCAAGTGTCATTATTTCCGTTTAAATATGCGAACTGTAAGCACAAAAACAATTACACAAGCAGGTAGATGCTCTCTCTGTGCGTGTACACTAACACTAAATGGAAAGCTCTTGCCCCTGTGCATCCAAAGGGCTCCTGAATCATTTCAAACAATCATTTCTGGTTCCAGCCATGTGAAGTCCACTTGTGGAACAGTCCATTTCCTGTCCAGTGAGGCTGTGACTGAACATACAGCATGTCCATTTATTCATGTACACAATCGACTGTTTTTATATTGTTAAATAACCAACCAATCAACTTTTAAAATTTAGTGGGAGCAACATAAAAGCCATACATGAAAATATGTTAGTTATTCATCGAATCAATACACTGCAATTAGCTAAATAGACTAAGAACACAAACTCAGTTTTTTCAGGATTTTAGAGAAAGCATACCATTTTTTTTAAAAAAACATTTGAACAATGACACACCCAGGAATCACAACATTTTGTATTATTTCAAACATAAATGGCCTTGCAACTAAAATCATACTAAAAATGTATGGACTACATTATCAACTAAGGTATGCCAATAAAAGTAAATTTAGGACTGTCTTACACTTGTATAAGTGTTGGGCTAGATGTTTTACATTTGCATGGTATCATTTACATATTAAGTTCCCAGTAATCTCATTGCTATATATGTGGCATTTCGGGTAAATTATGGGTGTTGGTGATGAAATATCACATTATAGGCCATATGCACTTAACATTAACTTCAAAATCTTAATAAAGAGACCTTAAACACTATCAACAATATAAAAGTTAACTGAATATATCTGGTAAATTATGACAAACCTATTAAAAAAAAAAATACAAATAAAACCACCTTATGTAATCAAATGATTTTCTGACAATTAATTATAATTTAAACTGAGACATTTAACAACCTCACTATGAAACCAGAATGCTTCGTTCAAAATCTTTTGAAATGTAACACAAAAAATATGGAAACAGTATGTCAGAATACCTCTTTCTTCTTTACACAACAATAACCTTGATGTTATACTTTGTCTAAGGAGGGCTTAGATATATCTTCTTTATAATCAAAATATGTTCAGAATTAAATTTTAATGTGGTAAGGGGATTTAAGGTGTTAACATGTAGCCTGTTTTCTACTTTCAATCAATAAAACACTGATGACATTTTTTGGCTACATCTTTGTATATTAGCTAGATAGAACACTGTTATCAACATGCAGTTCAATGAGAATTTTTTAGGTCCCTACAGGACTATATACCTATAACACACTCTCCGTTACAAAATAATGATTGTTCAAAGCATCAAGACACATGAACCGAAGTTGAACCCCTTAAATCATATCAATTGATAACCACATAAATCAACATTCACAGAAATTATTTTGTACAAAGATGACTCTGCAATCTGACTGAAAAACATGAAGTATAACTAGTTAAAGTGTTTCATGACAACACCAAATTAAATGTTCCTTTTTGAATATGACCTGTATAATTATTTTTTCTTTTGTATGCAGGGTACAACTTATCCCAAACTAGACATCTGAAAAAAAACTTGCAACGTAAAACAAATATATTGCCATGAGCTAAATTTTGCTATATGAATGGGCCTTAAAGTTTTTTTCTCACTCTTTTTTTTTTTTTTTTTGTACTAGTTTGGCAGAACAGGTAATAACATTCGCCCTTTACTGTAATACCACTTCTGCTTTACACAGCATGCATTTAAGAGACATTTAGAGAAGCTTGCAATTAACAATGCTTTAGTGTGTTATGATTGTTAAGATGCTCCTCGAACTATGATCATGACCAGGAAGTCCTCTTCTGTTTTGGCAAGAGCTTTCGCAGAAGAATCTAAGAACTGCTGAGAGAAATCACAGGGCGGAAATGCATGCAGGACCCCAGTGTTGTCCTTATCTCTACTGGCCCCCACAGGTAAACTGATGACCCCAGCGGCCTGCTTTTGCTTCAGGTAGGAAACCAAGTTGCGCAGGGGCCTCTGTGTTGATGCTGCTGGATCTGAAGATGAAGTCTCCTCTGAGCTGCCTGGGACGGCCAGTAGAACCGCATACCCACCTGGGCCGGCGACTTTGATGCGGCGAGACACTTCGTCGATCTTGGGCTGGTCGAGGCGAAGGCGTTGTGTGATGCGTAGCTGACTGACTTTGCCGCCTGTGCTGCAGTCAATAAGAAGACTGGTGGCAACGCTCAGATCCCCTTCCAGGAGATGCATGCTGGCTGGGAAGTTACTGTTCTTCAGGAGTAACATGCCATTCCAGGCCATGCTCAGCTTCCCACCAGCATCCTGCTTCAATGTCTGGTTGCTTTTGGAGCTGCTTTCAGATCGGTCTCTCTTGGAGGCTCCTTTGGCAGAATCACCCGCTTTGCGCTTTTTCTCTGTTGGATTGGCAGCAATGTTGGACTCTAAGAGGCTGCTGCTGCTTTTGAGGCGTTTCTCACCGGGGGCTCGGTCCAGGCTGCCACGGATCTCTCGTGCTGGGGATGGTCGATCAGCTCTTGCTGGTCGCTCAGAGTCACTGAATCGTCCGTCGCGGCTGCTACCCCCTGGGCTGCCCTCTAGGGAGGGTGGTCTACGCCGACGGGCCACCCACTCACTGCTGCTGTCAGGAGAGCACTCCAGATGTCTCCCATCCTCCATGAGGCGCCGTTTACGTGCAGGTTCCCTGCCTGGCAGCTCCCTCTCCAGAGACCACGCCTCTCGCCGTCGTTCACGTTCCAAGTGCTCAAGGGGCTCAAATGCAGGAGTTCTTACGCGTTCACGAATGCCAGGTGCTGGCCATTCAGCCCCAGCATACAGTTCTCGTTCTCTGAAGTGCAGTGGAGGTGGTGTCCTTTCCCTGACCCTGATGGACTCAGAGGTGGCACGATGGACGAAAGACTCAGCCACAATTTCATAGTGTTGCAAAGGCAGGGGCTGCAAGAACTGCTGCTGGTAGCGGTGCTCTGTGTCAGCAAAGTCCACCCTCAGCCTCCTGTCTGGACCACCGAGAGGAAAACCACGCATGTGTGTGCAGGCAGCCTGAGCGGCATCCAAGCTTTCATACTGAATATAAGCCCAGGTGTCCCCTTTTCTGTAGTCTATAGTCCTTATAGTTCCAAAGCGGTCAAATTCCCTCGCTAATGCAGTCAGAGGGACCCATGGTCCAAGACCACCCACCCACAGGCGTGTGGTGGGGGTCGCTTTACCATATCCGATCTTTATGGGGTTTCGGCCGACAACTTTCCCAGACATGCTTATTTTTGCTCTATGGGCCATGTCCAAGTTCTCAAATTTGAGAAAGCCATAGGTGCTGCTTTGGCCACGAGTGGGCCTTTTAATGTCCACCTCAGTGATGGTCCCAAATCTTTCAAAAGCCCTCGTCAAATCGTTTTCAGTCACAGTAATATCCAAATTACCCAGAAACAGTGTGCGGTTGGCTCTCTGATCGTCCTCTGGAGAAATAAAGTCCTCCTCGCGGAAAGGAGTGGCCCGCTCTGCAATGTAAGCAGGCCTTGCCCTTGCTTCATAAAAGGCAAATTCTCTTTCCCTTTCAAGCTCTCTGGGTAAAGGAGGGGGTGGGGGAGGAGGAAGCCTACCGAGCGCTAGCTGCTGTAACCTGTAGTCTCTGTAGCCTAGACCAGTTGGAGAGAGCGGCCTCTGTGTATGCAAATGTCTATGGCCTGCAACGACAGAAAAATGGTCCTTGTCTACCGGAGACCGACTTCTCCTCCTATTTAAATAGACAGCCTCAATTTTCAAAGGACGGTCATACAGCACCAAGCGGCCTCGTGCGTGCTTCGCAGCTCTGGCATCATCCGGTCTCCTAAAGTTCACAAATGCAATTCTCTCGTCGTTGACTCGGCTGATTTTAACACTCACGTCACCAAATTTTTTGAATTCATGGAAAAGCCCATCCTCGATTTCCTCATCGCTCAGTTGGGAGCCGAGCTCACTGATTTTTAAAGTTTTGTACTCACTTTCGTTGGTGGGAAGTGGGGCGCGCGATTCTCCGCGTGAGTTGCTGCGGGCGGCTGCCTCTAAAGACAAACTCGGCGCGTGATTCTTGCTGCTCGAACACGCAACCGGGCTGGTGTAACCGTGGTTATTTCCAGTCCGACTGGAGACGTGTCCGTCAAAATCTCGCCCTTCTCTTTTGTCTCCGATCAAACTCCGTCTTGCAGACCCTCCTTCACTTTTAGATGAACTATTGCCATTGTTGCTTCCACCACCAGAAATTGAGATAACCCCCATTTTCTTACTGGTTGGGTGACTTCCTCCCCTATCTCGCATATCATCCAAGGCCCTTGAACGCTTTTTCACCGGCGACCGCTCTTTTCCCTTCATGTTGGATATCCTCAAGCTTTGCGCACCTAACTAACTAAAAACAATGAATAATTATGATACCGCAATGTCGGCGAATTTAACTGAAAAATGTTATAACTTGTTCAATGTTACTGCGGCAAACCAACCGCATTCGCCATCTTGTCAAGACTAAAGCATATCCCGCCCACCGACTTTGATTGGGTTGAAGCTCTGTAAAACGTCAACACTATTGGTTGTAGTATCTGTCAATCAAGGCTGGCCGTACAGCGCCCAGACTCGATGTACACCATTTTAGCTCCAAAGGCTAAATATTTATCTTAGCCCCTTCATAAACACGAGGAGTGTCATTCAACTAATTTTTCCTCTGTCATTGTGGAAATACACTGATATATATATATATATATATATTTGTATATACTTCAGCGTTTTATTCTGTTTTTAAATCAAATTATAAATCCTTGATGGTGACAGAAAAATATTTTGAAATAAAAAAAAGTGTTTTAGATTGTTTAGTCAACCATTAAAAGGGATTTTCCGACTTACCTTACATTTAGTTTAAGTTAAAATAGTTACTGTCTTCATAAAATGTGTGTGTGATAAAATAAACGAATAAAACTAACTAAAAATCTTGTAGTTCACTTTATGTCCAACAGATGGTGACCATTGCATGTTTCTCTGAGATGAAGTGTCATGTTTTAGTTTAAACGTGAAAAACAGCTTGTCTGCATTATGCTGGATTTAGCTGTCAAAGATGTTCAGCCTCATAAAATATAAATGTATTGGATAGAAAATAAGTTTTCAGAATGGTTATAATTGTTTTTGTATGCCAAGTAACCAATATGATGGGTTGCTGTATATCAGTATACAAAAAATACAACGTAAAATACAATGAATTAAGATATTTATTTACTTGAAGGCATTTAGCACACATTATCATCCAGCTTCATATGAGACTTGCGTGGTCAACAGACAACAAGCATGCAATTCAGAAAGGTATGCGCTATGTATAGGTACAATTATAATCAAACACTATCAAATAGAAAAAAACTCATCACACCTAATATAAATACAATAGCCAGTACAATATATTGCTTACTTACAGACTTACTAGAAGGAAAATTCAACTGCTTACACATTTAAAACTTTTCCAATTGTCCTGCTGCAGGCCTTGTCATTAAAATAGTCCAACCAGATCTCCTTAACTTTATATAGGCCTATACATTTCTACTCTAGTCTGGATTCATTTTAAATCTTAATATTTCATGAACTTATGTCTCATATATCCAGTATGTCTATGCTAACACATCCTACAACATTTAGCACACTATGCTCTCTGCATTCTTTAACGCAACATCCAGCCAGTTTCACTGTACTTCTCATCAATTTAATTTAATGCTTCTCTTGTGTTCCTGTATGTCTTTATCACATCCTTTTATCTGGGATTTAATCAGTTTGCATGTGTAGTGCTGGCTCCACTGTCTTAAAAGATCAGGCTGGAATTCGAAGCTATGGGTGTGGAGAGAGATTGTGTCAGCCTCCCATTCTATCCTCTATTGGAACCACATGTCAGCTCTCTCAAAACACGCCATGGTCCGCTAAACTGGCACTTAATGTGATCCAGCATTTCTGTCATTCTGACTGCACAATGGAAAGAAGCATCAGAAAATGCTTGCTCCAAATCAATTGTCGATCTGTTCCCATTCAGAGAATTAAGAATATGAGAGGAGTTTTGAAAATCCTGTCACTGCAGCTAGTCAGGGTTTTCATCTCAAACTATTTGGTCTTTCAGTATGTGTCATCTAGATTAAGTGAATCACTCTTAAAGAGTTCCTAGCAGGATTGGCATGCAGTCTTTAAAACCAGATGGAGCTGAAAAGTCCATTCCAGTCGCATTGCTGGGACACATAACACTAACTTTTTTCCACATTGGATTGGCATTTCAAAAAACACAAACAGCATGGGAAACTATAACTTCTGATATTTGTCTTAGAAATTTTTTTTTTCCTTGCTTGTTGTTCTTTATGAACTCTGGCCCTATGAGGAACATAGTTGTATAGATAAAAAAAAAAAGATTTCACTAAGCAGTATGGAATAATTGTACAAGAACTGTATTGGATTTACACTCACTGAGCACTTTATTAGGAACATCTGTTCACCTACATATTCATGCGATTATCTAACCAGCCAATTGTGTAGCAGCAGTCCAATGCAATGTAAAGTCATGCAGATACGGGCCAGGAGCTTCAGTTAATGTTCACATCAACCATCAGAATGGGGAAAAATTTGATATCTGTGATTTCAACCGTGGCATGATAGTTGCAGCCAGACAGGCTGGTTTGAGTATTTCTGTAACTGCTGATTTCCTGGTATTTTAACCCACAACAGTCTCTAGAGTTTACTCAGAATCGTGCCATAAACAAAAAACATTCAGAGAGTGGCAGTTCTGCAGACTGAAACACTTATTGATGAGAGAGGTTACTGGAGATTAGCCAGACTGTTAGAGCTGACAGAAAGGCTACGGTAACTCAGACAACCACTCTGTACAATTGTAGTGAGCAGAATAGCATTTCAGAATGCACAACACATCACACATCAAGGCAGATGGGCTACAACAACAGAAGGGCACTTTGTTAGGACCACAGTGTTCCTAATAAAGTGCTCAATGAGTGTATGTACAGTCATTTGCAACTGAAGTCCATATAATGATTTTACACAAAAATGTCAGATAATACCAATCAGATTCTTGTTCATGGAGGTTCCTCTTGCTTTAAAATATTTTCTATTACAATTTCACCTCCAAGCATTTTTAACCATGGAGTCTAAAGTGCTTTTAAAGTTTGTTTTGATTTTTGGCAATAACTATTGGATCATAGCATGTAAGCTGACTAAGAACTCATTTGGCTTGTGGTTCTGCCCCTGCTGTTAGACACCATAGCAAGACACCAGACAAGTTGATGGGTGTAACGGAGAGAAGCGTTGGAATCCACAATCAATCCAAGAGTGAGGGGTTTGTGGTTGCTTAGTTGGTTTGGTATTAGCAGGGCTGTCTCATGATGCTGATGCATTGAGTGACATTTGGCAGACTTTGAAGGCATGTATCCATTTACAAAAAATGCCACTGACCGGAATTATTACAGTAATACAATATGGCGACATCCTCTCTCAAATACCAAAAAAATTAAAATCCTGTAGCCTTTTTAAGTATTTATGTATAAGAAATTGGTACACAAAACAATTGTGAGTTGTCAGTGGTGATGTATTTGAATGCATAAAGTTGGGAAATGTCAAATCATTTATTAACTGTCATGATGGGGCTAAAACACTTGTCTGCATACACTGAAACTATTAGATTACCATAAACATACTTAAATTAACATGTTCCACATCTTCTTTGGTAATTAATTTTACACTGTTTTTACATGTTCAGTATCCAAGAAAGTTTTTGAAAAAATGTCATTAAGGCAAGTTGTGTGCCAAGCCCATTGGCTCACAGGGTTTCAACATACTCACACAAACAAATGAGATGCTTCCATATGGAAACAGATTAAATGGCTGCAATAAGAGAGGTGTATATTGAGAGTTAAAAATTGTTTTTCAGTTCTTTGTTTCTGGATAACACTAATATGCCTGTATGTGCATGCTAACTGTTTTTTGGCTCAGTGATGTCATTGCAATCGCTGCAGCTGCATGGTCATGTTGGCCAGGATAACAGGCTTCCCGGGTCTTTAGTTTTCATTCGCAGGGCCACAAGGCCCGAGGGCTTGTAATCAGACTCTGGTCCTGGTTCAAAGGAATGGGCTCCCAGGCCTCCTGGGAAGCCATGGAGTGAGTATATCCCGTTGATGCTAGGATGGTGGGGTGAGTGATGATGAGGATGGCCTGTGGATGCAGACATACCCATGAGTCCAGGTAGGTTGCTATGAGGATGGGGATAAGAGGTCATACAGGATGACGGCATGTTTTCTGGGCCCAGGACACAGCCAGTGCCTGCTCCGGCTACACCTCCCATTCCCGCGCTGCCTGGCCATAGGTTATTTTGCATCTACAAGGACATGCAAGTAAAAAAAAAAGACATCAGTGAATTATTGTAATATGCCACTTCGTATTGTCTCAGTATGCATGACAAGAGATTAGCTCTGCAGTAGTGTGAGAACAGTAAGTTGTTTAAGTATATGTTTTACATTTAAAGAATGTTTGTAAGTGCTAGCCTATAATACGTGACCAAAATGTCAAGACCATAGATATCTAATTTCAATCTCTATGTTTTAGACAACAAATATAGTCTGTGAAAATTTGCACTTTTGGCTTTGGTTTGGTCCCATCCAAACCAAAGCAGCTCCCCGGTGTGTTTTAAAATAATAGTAAAAAAATATCATATTGTCAAGGTCTCTCTGTTTTTTTTTTTATGTGTATTTGTGTGTACCTGGTATGAGTCAGAACGAGGGAGAAGGGAGATATCATATGTAGCAGCAAAGTGGTGTCGCACCTCTTGCATCTTCCCGTAGCGCTCTCGTTTCCTCCATTTGGCCCGTCTGTTTTGGAACCAAACCTGTTTGGGTGGGGGGGTGCAAATACAGTTTTATTGTGATGAAGAATTGCTTTGATACAAATCAATGCCCTGTGAGAATTACAGATATCTTCCACCCTATACATTTTATTAACAAAATTGCATATTCTTTGTGCTAATGTGAAACTTTTTTTGAATTTTGAACATTTTAACAATAATTTTTAATGGTGAATTTATTTAAATTAGCAACATCAATTGTATAGAAAGGCTTTCATGATTTTCTGGGAATATAATTAAGCATCCACAACCAAAAAATACCCTAAACATTTTCAGATTATTCATTGAATCTTACATTCAGATAACCATGTATATATAATAACTTTTCAAGATGGAGCTTTACACACCTGCACTCTTGCCTCTGTGAGCTCCATCCTCAGTGCCAGCTGTTCCCGTGCATAGACATCAGGGTAATGTGTCTTCTGAAAGACCTTCTCCAGCTCTTCCAGCTGAAAGGTGCTGAAAGTCGTCCGGTTTCGTCGCTTCTTGTTCTTGCTTGAAAGGTCAATGGAATCAGCGATGGAGTCTTCAGGCAATCCATTGGACGGCTCTTTCAGTTTTCCACAACACTCAGAGTCTAGGAAGGGATAGCCAAGGGGCTTGGGTAAGGGCTTATCTCCTGCCAAGATAGAATGATTGCTGTTGAGGGCAGTGTTACAGATGGGTAGTATTTGCCACTAAATGCAGATTAGAGATCGATTTGGTGTCTAAGAAAGACTAATTTATCATCATAGCCCTAGGTACAGGGCTTTTTTTGTCTGTTTTATATATGCAGTCGGCAGAAGAGACCTGAAATGCTGAACAAAACAGAAGCTGAAATAAATAATGATCCACTGCTGTCAATGACTTTGACTTGTGTCATGAATTAACCATAATGTAACATTTATACTGCATAATTAGTTCTCCTCACCTCTAATAAAGCTAGTTGTCTCACAGAGATATGTGACCTCAAAATAATCATAGATGCATTTCAGTAACACTTTAGAATAAGGTTCCATTTGTTAACATTAGTTAACAAAATTAGTGAACAACATTAATTAACATTAACTAACAATAAACAATACTTTCACAGCATTTACTAATCCTGGTTAATGTTAGTTACAACATATAATAATACATTTTTAAAATCAAAAGTTCCATATGTAAACATAAGTTAATTCACTATGAACTAACATGAACTTACAATGAACAACTGCGTTTTTATTAACTAACATTAATAAATGCTGTAACAAATATATTGTTCATTGTTAGTTCATGATACCTAATACATTAAATAATGTTAACAAATGGAACCTTATTGTAAAGTGTTACCAGCATTTCAAATATGTGAGTTTTAACTAGGCAGCAAATGTAATTAAATGCAATATTGATATGAGCCTACGTTATGTAGCATAAATTAAAAACATTTGCATTGCAGATTTCCATTTGAATACACTGATCAGCCACAAATTTAAAACCACTGACAGGTGAAGTGAATAACATTTATTATCTTGTTACAGTGGCACATGTCAAGGGATGGGATATATTAGGCAGCAAGTGATCAGTCAGTTCTTGAATTTCATGTGTTGGAAGCAGGAGAAATGGGCAAGGGTCTGTGCGACTTTGACAAGGGCCAAATTGTGATGGCTAGATGACTGGGTCAGAGAATTTCCAAAACGTCTGATCTTGTGGAGTGTTCCCGGTATGCAGTGGTTAGTATCTACCAAAAGTGGTCCAAAGAAGGACAACTGGTGAACCAGCCCAAGTCTCATTGATGCATGTGGGGAGCGAAGACTAGCCTGTCTGGTCTGATCCCACAGAAGAGCTACTGTAGCACAAGCTGAAAAACTTAATGCTGGCCATGAACAAAACACAGTGCATCGCAGACCAGTCAGAGTGCCCATGCTGGCCCCTGTCCACTGCCGAAAGCACCTACAATGGGCACATGAGCATGCCAGAACGGGACCATGGAGCAATTGAAAATTTTTCTTTTAGATCTTGTGGACGGCCAGGTGCATGTTTACCTGGGGAAGAGATGGACTATAGGATGCATTATGTGAAGAAGGAGGACGCAGTGTGATGCTCTGGGCAATATTCTGTGGTAAACCTTTGGTCCTGGCATTCATGTGGATGTTACATTGACACATACCTCCTACCTAAAGATTGTTGCAGACCAAGTACACCCCTTCATGACAACAGTATTCCCTGATGGCAGTGGCCTCTTTCAGCAGGATAATGCGCCATGCCACACTGCAAAAATTGTTCAGGAATGATTTGAGGAACATGACAAAGAGTTCAAGGTGTTGACTTGGCCTCCAAATTCCCCATATCTCAATCCAATTGAGCATCTAGGGGATGTGCTGGACCAACAAGTCTGATCCATGGAGGCCCAACCTCGCAACTTACAGGACTTATAGTATCTGCTGCTAACATCTTGGTGCCAGATAATACAGGACACCTTCAGAGGTCTTGTGGCGTCCAAGCCTCAACGGGTCAGAGCTGTTTTGGCGGCACAAGGGGGACCTACACAATATTAGGCAGGTGGTTTTAATGTTGTGTATATTGCTTCACTATTAATTTTGCTACATACAAATGTTGTATATAATTAGCAGGCTATTGAAATCAGCTGGTAGAGACACACTACAGAGTATTAACAAGCACTGTCAGTAGAGCATGTTTTGATTAAGCATGAAACTTGAGTTTGAATAGGTTAGGAATGAAGGCAGTCATTTTTTTTTTAGCTCAAACTGTGCTTCAATAGGGTCGTAAAACAATAAAAATAAAAAAATATAACACATCCAGTGAAATTTAACAGGATGAGTTTGCTTTTCTCTGGAGAATATAAAGGATTGGAAGTGCTGTTTTAAAAGGAATGAGCACTTCATATAACTTTTCGATTAAAAGAATGTCTCTTCAGTTTAAATGACTTAAACGTTACATGGGAATTTGAGATAATTCTAATGCCAAATTTTAATTCAAATTAGAGTTAAATAAATAGCATAAACACTACACAAATGTAAATTAATTTAAATGTAATTCTTAATTTTCATAGAAAAGAAAGTAAAGCACATGCCTCAGTGTATTGTGTTCTCGATATCCTAATGTAGTTGGATTCAAATGTTTTCAAATGTCTAATTAAGATTTCTTATAGCTGTCTGAGCATAATGACATATGATAATGTAATTATATATATGAACCACATAATGGTTGAATCTTTTAAACCATAATCTTTTGGTCAATAAAATAGTTGCCCTAAAATTAATGTTACATCTTTTTCTTGTTACTTAACTAAAGCAAATAATAATAATAATCTCTTGAAATATTTAAAGAACTACAAAAATACTAAAATAACATTTTAGGAATACAGGATGGTTATGTACCATAATGTAAATTATCTATGCCCTAAAATGTATCTGCCAAGATTTCTTAACTGGCCTTCAATAAGATGAAGTTGTTCAATTAAGAATGATGATGTTGTAAAAATAAAAATAAAAATTGTCTTTATGAGATTAAAAAATTACAAATACAAATGCAATACAGCAGAAATGTGACTGCCTGGAATCCTGTTCACTAGTACCGTCAGGGTTGGGGAGTAACGGAAAACATTTAACGGGATTGCGTATTTAAAATACAAAATACAAGTAACTGTATTCCACTACAGTTACGATTTAAATAATTGGTATTTAGAATACAGTTACATTCAATAAGTATTTTGATTACTGAAGAGATAACTTTGCATTTTATTGTTATTTGTTTCATTTAATATTTAGTCCTTTCAGATGGAAAACATTTATAGGCCTACATATAAATGATACTATCCAAAGTGCATTTGAACAGCGGTGAAACACTTTCTTATGATGTGTTGCATTATTATGAGCAGACAGAGAAGTAAGTTTGAAGTAAGTTTGGAGCAGAAGAAATAGAAATAAACCTTGTGTAAATTGTCAAATTTACGCTAAGCTAAAATGCTATTTGTGGTCATTTTACATGCACGTTACCAGGCGCACTATCATATTTTTTTATCAAGAAAATTCATGTTGAATCATAATTTCTTTTTTTTCTAGTAAGACCTTTGATATTAGGGCAAAAATAATATTCTTGTTAATAATTTTGTATTGTTTTCCTGCAAAAAATATCTACAAATCCTTAAAACAAGATCAATTTGATTTATCTTGTTTTAGAAACAACACTGCATAAGATATTTAGTTTTTTTAGAGAATTTATATTAATATGAGTATTTTTTCTTACTGGGCAGAGTTTTTATAGTAAAAACAAGTGAAAAAATCTAACAATGCTGAAGAAGTAATCCAAAGTATTTAGTATATGTTACTGACCTTGAGTAGCCTAATCTAACGGAATACGTTACAAATGACATTTTACTGCATGTATTCTGTAATCTGTAGTGGAATACATTTCAAAAGTAACCCTCCCAACAAAACAGGAAAGAGAGTCTGCATTGCTTTAAAAGGGGACAGGTTGTGTTTGGCTCTCAATGGTATAAAACTGAAAAATCATAATATTAAACATGGCCCTTTCGCACTTTCCATTCAAGTCCAGGCTATATTTGTTAGACACCCCAATCACCAAATAAAAGCCTGATGCCAACCGAATTAACAGAACAGTCTGCAACAGTGACTGATGTTCTGAGTTGCTAATCAGTAGAAACATAAACTTACTTTCTTGTTATCAACTTTATTTGGAAAATGCAAAATACAGAAAATTGCTGGGGTTTCCGAATCACTGCGTATCTAGCATCTAGCGCGTTTCCCAAAAGCATCGACAGATATATCTAATAAACAGCTGGTAAAATTAACGAGAGCATCGAAACACACACGCGCAACTTGAACGGATCTTTCTCCTTTCTGCAGTTTATCAGAGACGAAGGAACAGGAACACTTCCTGTAATATATGAAGTTGATGCATATTGATCCTATCCGAGAGCAAAATGTTTGTTAAAAATTCTCCTTTGAAACGGTAGACGACAAGGTATAGCTTTTAATTTGATTATAATGATTGCTATGGAATTTCTTAACGAAGATCATAATGATCGAAACGTTGCTATGGTTTTTAAATTAATAAAAGTTAATAATTAAACAGTGTGCGGATCCACGTCATTGTTATTTCAATATTCTTAATCTTTACAATTACATTAATATCACAAGAAATCTTATCTCCCTACAATAGCTAGGCTATATATGCAAGTAAATAAATAATATTAAAAAGGGGCATTTTGAGTGAGAGTTTGCAAAGGAGCGTTTCCCCCTTCTTCTTCTTCTTCTTCTTCTTCTTCTTCTTCTTCTTCTTCTTCTTCTTCTTCTTCTTCTTCTCCTCCTTCTTCTTCTTCTTCTTCTTCCTCTAATTGCAGGATCAAATCTGATCCAGTTGCATAGTCTGTTACAAATGGAAGCCACAAGATAATTTTCATTCACGTATGTTCCTCTGTTATTTGTAATTGTAGGCCTATGGAGTGGCCAAGTTTACTTTCACATGTGCCCGTCGTTGTAATCCTGTTCTGTGTGCTTTTTATAGTTTCCAGACAAAGGGAGCACAAAGCTAGCCAAAGTAGTAACCCCTGAACTCCTTCTCATTGATCCACATAACGTGCATTTTTTTCGGGGTTACTTGCGGGAATCTGTATGAAGCTGAACTTAAACATTTCTGAAACCTCATTCTGAAAAAGACAGAATCCTCAAGCGTTGTAATGTTCCTAAAATCCGCTGTTCCATATGATGGGAAGTCAGTGTTCGTGTTTAGGATGTCACAGAGTAGGCCTACTTTTGAAAACAAACAAGACAGACCAAATAACACGACCTCAGAGCTGCGGAGACAAAGGAATTCCGCAAATCCAGTCTCAGCGACAACGTAATTAAACCATGTATATTTTTCTGAATGTTGTTATCTAAAGATTCTTTCTGAACATTACACCTCGTAATATTTTTATAAATAGGTTTATGTAAAGTAGAAATTGCTCTTCAAATATATTGATCCAGGCCTGAGTAGAAACACTAAAACATCGGCGCCAAAGTCATTCAACCTCAGTTATTTTATAATTGAACCTTTTTAGAGCTTTATTTATATTAGGCCTCATACTAAAATGATTGAGCATGACATTTGTAGACGATAATTTGACCAGGCCTGAACTTAAAGACAGCTCTTTCGACAAAAAGGAGACAGCTGTTGTAAAATAAAGGCCAACACGTTCCCTTATTTAAGGGCAGTCAGTTTTGTAAAAAAAAAAAAAAAAAAATAATAATAATAATAAAAACAACAACATTTAAAATAATGACATATTGTCAAATTCTGCCTATTATTTTTAAAGTGCTTAACAAAACATGTTGGGTTACAGATCGAACCAAACATGGATTAACCGATAAAAAGAATAATAATTAAATGAAGGCATACGCTCATCGGCACAAGGAAACGCCACATTGTTTGTTGTGACATAATTCAGGATAATTGAATAAATTGAGGGATATTTAGACCCATGAATCAGATAAGTCTACATTGCAACAAACTATGTTTTAATGATTAAATAGCATGTTTAGGTTAGCAGAAGATGTTTATCGTTTTCCGTGATATTAACTCCATCACTGTCTTTAGTCATTTTACATTTGTCTTATAAATCGTTTTTTTAAATGTTATCTAAACTTTGACGAAGATATATTATTATGATTATTATTATTAGGCTATTTAGGGTACATTGGGGCTAAAGGCCCCCCTGGTGTAAAAGGCACTTTTGATTTTATTTTCTGCCAAAACACTAAATAGCAACAAAAACTTCTACAGTACTTTGCTAAACATCTGTTTGTCATTTTACACTTCAGTTTCAATTTGAGGTCATTTGATCATATATTTGTACAGAATTAACAGAAAATAGACAACCTTTTCTAAAGTGGTTATTTTAAATAAGTTTGATCTTTATTTGTTATTAAAAAAAGCATATTGATCTTGATGTTGGTGTAAAAACCCCCCTGGGGGCCTTTTACACCAAGTTTGGGGGACTTTTACACAAAGTGTGTGGGGGCTTTTACCACAAGTGTGTGGGGCATTTACCTCAAGTGCAGGGGCCTTTTACCCCAAGTGTGTGTGGGGCATTTACCCCAAGTGTGTGGGACTTTTACCCCAAGTGTGTGGGGCATTTACCCCAAGTGTGTGTGACTTTTACCCCAAGTGTGGGGGCTTTTACCCCAAGTGTGTGGGACTTTTGTTCCATCAAAATTAATTTTTCAATCTTGATAAACTTACAAGAAAAATACACATTTTCCTTAAGGTGTGCCTTTAGCCCCAATGTACCCTACCACCCAGACACCACCACGACCACAACATTTAGCCTACGGTCGAGACTTTTTGGTGCAACTATTGAATTAAAATGTTTTCACTTACCATCGGAATTATTTTCATAAAATGACGAGTTCTTCTCACTGGTCGATGAAGTCTTTTGATCCTGGTTCATAATCTCTAGATACTTTGTATGTTTTCCAGGCGATGCTCGTGAAGTTGTAGTGTTTACGCCGCGCGTAAAGTACGCAGGACCGCCGTCAGCGTAGCGTCCAATAGACTGTGTGTTAAAGAACTCATGTCGATGCGCAAGTGGAAGATGTGGGGACTTTTGTAGATCGTCACACTGAAAGAAAGAGCCAGAATTATTCTCCAAACCCGGGGAATTCTCCGGAGTGATCCTGTTTGGGGGCGAGGAAAAAGACAAACAATTCTCCGTCTCCATCACCTCTTCACGAGCGCGAGAGCGCAAATAGTACAAGGATGCTGTTAACTGAGAACAATTTTGGATATAAGCGAAAGAGAGAGTGATTTTTTCACCTCTTCATTTCAAGTGGGTGGGATTTAAAGTATCAGAAACAAAGACCCGTGAACTGGGAGGGGGCGACATGAGACAGCGGTCTGATTCAATATGTTTAGTAATCAATCACATGCGGCTCCCGTCAATTAACCATATAACGTTTCCAATGTTCTCCTAATAAAACAAAATGGTTATGAATGGAGATAAAAGAATGATTGTGGGGAATAAATATCGAGTAATTATTTAAAGGACGTCTGGCTAACCGATGGGATCTTAGGCTATAAATCACCCAAAATTGAGTCCAGATTTGATGGGTTACCATAGATTTTATTTTATGACAGTTCTGGTCGCTGTCAAAGCAAAATTAAGCCAAGACCTGCCGTGCGAATAAGAGCTTACTGTCTCTAAAAAGCCCCTGAATGTGACATAGGCTACTCTACGTTATATATCCCATGATGAAGAATCAATGGCAATATTAATTTGTTTGTAATTTACTGAGCTATGACTATACATTCACAAATCATTTTGAAATGCCATTAGGCCTTTAAGTTATCATTCAGATTGACAGGGTAAACTATAACTAATATATCACTTGGCGTTTGCTGGAAAATGATCGCATTTTATTTAAAAAAAATTTGATTAAGAATTAGGCACATTTACGGGAAATAGGCGCAAAAATATAATTAAATAATTAATTGCAGCTGAACTTTATATGTATTATTTCATGTTTTCAGAAAGAAAATAGGCTACTATTCATAATTATGCCTATGTGTATCTGGGCTTTGCTCACTTTAATTTAAAATGTTATTCGATGTAATGTAAATCTAACAATAATACAGATGTAATACAAAGTTCGTTTTAATAAATACCATAATAATAATAATAATTAATATAATTTTATTTAATTTGTATTTTTTTTAATTGTTTAGGCAACTGTATTATTATTTGATTTAATTAGGTAACATTTTAAACGATTTTAATTATTATAAAAACTTCTACCTCAATTAAAGGGATTTCCCTTCGAACATTCCGTCTTCCCACATAGAACCAAAAATGTCAAAATTAAATTTTGGGCCATAGTTTTAATAGTATAACAGTTATTTTATATTGTTTAAATTCCTGGAGAAATTAGCGAATTTCGTCAGTGTGTGATCAATGAGCAATAATAAAAATGATCCAACCGTTTATTCAAAATTCATTATTATAAAACTTTAAAGAGAATTTACCGTCCTCTTTCATAAATAATCATTTTAAGTTGAAGGCTCAACGCACCTGTTATTTCTTTCCATTTTTATAATCCCTATGCCAAAGAAATACAACTTCACTCATTTAATTGAGACAGAAAAAAATGACCTAAAGGTCTGGAGCAAACCACCTATAGTTTTCAATTTTCATTAAAATGACGCATAATGAATATTCTTGGTAGGTTGCTTTTTTATTCAGCTTAGGTCTTAAAAAGCCAGCCCAGGAGAAACGTTTATATATGTTTCCTAATTATCCTTTCAGTTTACATTTTAAAATTAAATGTATTGTTTTGTTCATTTTAAAAGTTTAGGAAACAATATTGTAAACTGTAGACTCCGAATTGATAACGAACAAGCAAACACTTATCTCGTGCCGATGTCCAATATGTTGTCAATTCAGCTTAGCGTGGAGTTGCAAAGTTTTGGTTGAGTTTGGACATTCATTGATCAAAGAAATAAAAAACGGTTGATGATGCGGCTGCGCCAATCTCTGCAATCCATCTCTAAACATAGAGCACTTATACGGGGCTCGCAATGCTCTCCAAGATGTCTAACAGTTTTTTGGATAGAAGTCCTCACGGAGCCAACATGACGGACAAGTGTGTAAACATCCAGTCCATTTGCCTCGGTCAACCCACATAAGAACTGTTTTATTCTGTGCTGAATTAACCAAGCTAAAAGACTGTAGAACATGGCAGTGGTCAAATCACTTCCTCAGACAAGCAGTTTTGTAAGTTTTTTCGCTAATTAAAATCAAAAACCGATTCACTGTGGATGCTGCCTGATGATTCGTAAGACTATACATAAATCTCAGATTCTGATGAAATGCTTTAATTTTTGCATAAACCTTGAAGAATATGGCAGCTTTTTATTTAGAAATATAGTTCTTGGAATCATTTGAGCAATAACCCACATTTTTGCATAGGTTAGATTAAAATAAAATAAAATGAAATAAAATAAATACAGTTACAATAAAAACGTGGACTGTCGCTGCGGTAACCCAAAATGAAGCAGAGGATCCCCCATTAATTACCGAGCAGAGGTTAGCTAATCAAAAAGACATGACCGTTTTAAACCAGCCTGCCGCTCGTGGTTGCAGTGGCATTTTTGTAACCCAATTAATGAAGAACATGACTCAGATTAGGATGTTGTGGGAACTCTGGAAAGACGGGCGCAAATTGGCGACTCTGTGCACGATATGGGACCCTCGCACACTATCTAATGAAACTACATCCACTGAGCATATTTAAAGGCAGAATGAATATTTAATGTGTTTAAAAAACGCATCAGCTGTGAAGCCTATAATGTTGGTGTACAGAGATATTCTAAAAACACTAGAACTAATGTATACATTCAGTGAATGTGTAAATAAGGCATGCTGCTAATGGAGATGATCATTCATTACAAGTTAGGCCTATTTTATAAATGGATTAACTGTCTATATACTCTGTAAACCTCAGTATATCTTTGTTAATACTAATATATACAGTGCACCGTGGTTACTTTTCCGGTGTTTGAGCAAAGTCCCTATTTGAGCCAGTAGTCTTCAATGAGTTTTTGATTCTTGTTCAAAGTTAAATGGCTGAAATCTCCAGCCAGCTCTCATAGAGAACATTTCATAGCCTGAGGTGATGGCGTGTTCATGCAATCAAAAACCCAGTGGAGAAAATGTACTCCAGAAGACACATTTGGAGAAAACATCAACTTTAAGTTGATGGCCTCAGGAATCAGTGCTCTTAAATTTTGTGTTGACAGAGTTGGCTTGCATACAACCATAGCCATATCATTTGCATCTGCAGGAAAGCAGACCAAGAGTCAATGCTCTCCATTTCTTCAATGGCAACCAGCAAAGCAGAGGGGAATGTGGCCTCCTTCTCTTGATCAAACAGATCAGCGGACATTTTACTGTAAGAGCAAACACCACATAAATATGTTCAGAATACTGCAGTGCTTGCATATGACTGATTGTAAATTTAAATAGGTATGAGTGTACGTTAAAGAAGTGACAAATTCTAATATGTGAAAGATAAAATTTATCAAGACAAACTTAGATTTTGGGTCTTGATAAAGGACGGAGAGACGGACGGAGAGACAGCGATAGATAGATAGATAGATAGATAGATAGATAGATAGATAGATAGATAGATAGATAGATAGATAGATAGATAGATAGATAGATAGATAGATAGAGAGAGAGAGAGAGAGAGATAGATAGATAGATAGATAGATAGATAGATAGATAGATAGATAGATAGATAGATAGATAGATAGATAGATAGATAGATAGATAGATAGATAGATAGATAGATAGATAGATAGATAGATAGATAGATAGATAGATAGATAGATAGATAGATAGATAGATAGATAGATAGGGATTTTGAAAGGTTGCAAACTCAATCTCAATGACCATGTCACAAAGTAAAGATATAAACTGCTTTTCTTTAGGAACAAATTGGCTGTTATGAACAGAAAAAAGAACACTGTCTCCTTATTAAAATATCCCTGATAACATAAACCCCAGTAACAAAAACTCAGGTTAAAGATTAGGGGGAAACACCATTTTCTCCCCATACAAAAATCTTTTTGGATTTCTTGTAAGTCATCAAAGGCTGAGCTGTCTCCTCTGCTTGCTGTGGCTTTGTGACCACTCTTGTTTCCTGAACCTGGGGCAACTGAACCTGTCCCTAGCATGACCCCATGCAGGAAATCAGTCCAGTCTGTAGCCCATGGTCTCTCTCTCTCTCTCTTTTTCTACCCTTCTCCTTCACTCCCACTATTTCTCTCCCAGTTTTGCCATTTCTACAAAGCTCTGAGCAGAGTTGGATGTGACCAAGCCGAGATCCAACTCACACAATTCTGGCCTTTCTATCCTTCTCTCTTCTAGTGTTATTTTTCACCAGGAAGATATACAAAATATCAATATTTAGAACAAGATCTGTCCAGTTCATAAACTACAGTTCACATTAAGTTTTAAGATGGACACTTAGTATAAATACCAAATCAAGCCTATAATAAGGCTCTGAAGAGTATTCTCCCTCTGAAGAACTTGCACTCTACACTTTTTGGAGATGATTAAGCGATAAGGCTTTAATATGGTCAAGACCAGCATTAGTATGTTTAAACAGGGCAACGTTTTGCTGTTAAACAATCAGATTCACACACTCTGATCATATGTGGAAGTCTTTATCATTCTAACATGCCAAGTCAGCCTACATGTTTGCACTGGAATATGTGAAGGGAAAGGGTGGGGAGGCGCAGTAATTCAATTATATGCCCTGCATGCAGAGAGATGATCCCATAAAAAGAGGATGGATTTTCCTCTGAGGGCTCTTTCTCTCTCTTCTTCTCTCTCGCTCCCACTCTCTCTGTCCAGCAGTTTGATGGCCAGCTGAAGCCAAAGCTCTGATTGACAGCTGCCAACCTCTGGGTCATAACACATGACAGAGGGAGTCTGGGAAGCGAGAGTTTGTTTCAGAAAAGCAAAGAGAGGGCTAGTGTGCCTGTGTGTCAGTTTGTGTGTGAGGGATATTGGGTAAAACAGAAGAACTGTCTTCCCAATGGCCACACACACTTTCGCAGCCACTTCAGACACCATGAGATGTATTACCAAAGAGAAATTCAATGTTGACTTTCAAAGTCAAAGTACAATTTTATGCTAGAAAAACTTTTTTCTCAGGGGCACTTTCTAAATGTCCTCTTAGAGCCTCTGCATTATAAAAGCCCAATCCATCCACTCACTCATCTATACATCCATTAAACAACAAAAATGCATCTAACATAGAGTATAAACATTGAGCTGGTTTTGCAGGCCTGAAAATAAAGTTTCCTCATGCATATCTTGACTATATGCAAAGCTGAGTAACTCAAATCAGCAACATACCGACAGATCCTCACTTTACTCCTCTCTGACTGCAGGAATCCGCAAACAGGCTCCTCAGCGAAACCATCTGGATATCAGTTGACCTGGCTGCTGTGGACGCACAGCTACAAAATAAATAATCCCAAAATGTGTTTATATGGGGGTATGGCACAGAGTCTCTGTGACCTGTGGCTCTGATTCAATTAAAGGTGCTCACAAAATGACCATGAAAAAGTTTCTGAAGCTCAGATGCTCAGCCATGGGATTTTCATTAGTTGCAGCCTGAGGCAGGGACCCTCTCCTCAGATATGTCTAAATCCGGAGAGTTGGCTAAGCATCCCACTTTACCTCTACTCTGTTTCATGCAGAGCTAAAAAGTTCCTTAAGCACCCTGTCCAAACATTTCTCTCTAAATGTAATTATTCTTGCATGCAATTTGTTCACCATCTTGTCTCAAATCCATTAAGGCCTGTCTAACATTTTATTCTGGATTACTTCTAATCTTTATTTTACTTTGTTTTAGAGATTGAAGATCGTCAACAATATTGGGAAAGTTTAATGAAGCATGTGCCAAGGTGCCATGGCATAATTCTTTTTGCTTTAAAAGTTAAAAAAAAAAAAGTTTTATTAAGGCAGTTTAACATATCTGGAAATCCTTGTACTAAAAGAGAAAATATTACCATAAGACCAACCAGTCATTCTGCCTAAAGTTCAGTGATCCGTATTTATCCAATGACTAGCAGAATCCTAGTACTGACAGTACCAGATGTACAGATCAAGTTATCAAATTAATCATGTGATATGTTTGTTGGAGCTCTTAAATTGGTCATGAAGAACCACACACACAACCAAAATGTCGCCACCACTTTTTTTTAAAACAAAGTGACGCCCCTGCTCCTGAGAGCCCTATTCCTGGCATGCATACGTCAAGAAGGCAGTTTAAAGAGTCCCATGGAAACCTACATGCTTTTTGATCGATGTTAAAATAATACCATTTAATTTTGTGACTGTGGCTAAATAGATAGATGAGTGGTGGTGGCGTAGTGGGCTAACGCCCATAACTGGTAATCAGAAGGTCGCTGGTTCGATCCCCACAGCCATTGTGTCCTTGAGCAAGGAACTTAACTCCAGGTTGCTCCGGGGGGATTGTCACTGTAATAAATGCACTGTAAATCGCTTTGGATAAAAGCGTCTCCCAAATGCATAAATGAAAATGTAGATCCTTATTTTCGACAGAAGCATTGTGACTGTTTCATGAGTCATGCGACGGCAGGATAGAAAGAGCTCTTTTAAACTGTCACCGATAAAACGAATGAACATTTTAAATCCATGCCTTCAGTCTCAGTCAAGTCATCAGTCAGAGTAAAGCGGCCAATAATAGATTGAAGCCTGCTCGTGTATTGACACTCAGCTTCACTGTCACAGAAGTAGCAGGCTAAATACTATATAATTACATTTCATAAAAGTTAAATCCAGAAAGTTCTGAAAGCGTATATGGGAATTATCGAGGCCTCTCTTAATAACATTTATTCAATTTAAAAAATGCAATCAATTAAAATAATATATTTCCCATTCATCAAATGAGGCAGGCATACTGTAGGCCTATACCTTAGTAGCCTACTGTAAGGAGGCTAAAGAAAAGATATGCTATATTATGGTTAAACCTGCATTTATTAAAAGTTTGCTTACCATTCTTGTGTCGTTTTATTATTTTATGACAATCTGAAAAATGCTACAAGCAGCGTTAAAAGCAACGTTTAAGTTAAAACTCAAGAAAAAATCCTTTCTTTCTCCTCAATTCCGTGAACTGGTTCTTGGCTTTCTAATTTACCACATTATTTAGTGAACAGAACCAAATTGAGAGATGACTGAAATGAGCAATGGAGCATAATACTAAATTAGCCTACCAAATAAATAAATAATAATAATAATATAATCAGTCACATAGGGCTACCCAAAGTTTGTTTCCTCCATTTTCGGGGGTAAATGCATTTACGTATAGAATAAAGCCGATTTTAGGCCTACTTATAAACGTTCATATATATATATATATATATATATATATATATATATATATATATATATATATATATATATATATATATATATATATATATATATATTTAATATATAGGCTTCCATTATTAGGTTATATATTTTTACATTATGATGCACATTCTTTTACTTAAAATATACGTTAGCCTATATATTTTAGCTTCAGTTTAACATTTTGGTAATATAGAATCAAACTTGAATTCGTTTAATTTATTTAAATTAATTTTGAATTGGGAACGTCCGTTAAAAACAATCAATCACAAACAAAAGATTCATATTCAAAAGAAGAAAACGGCCTTATAATCTTAATTTAGTGGCCTACACCTGCTCATTGAGAAATCCGAGAAAACCGTTCATAAATCGATTATACATTTCGTGATTTGTCGATGGAACACTGCCTCATAACTTCATAATCATCATATAGGCTTAACATTATAGATACACTTAATTAATAAACTCAAAAACTGCAGTTCAACGATTTGGTGAATGTCCGAGAGGAAAAGTCTATGTAGTAGGCTATTTATTAACTTGAAATCTACAATGCAAGACTGGATAATGACCTACATTTGGCCCGTGGCCTTTGGTTGTGGGCACACAGACCGGTCTGAATGCCAGACTGCGGCAGCTGTACAAGCGCGACTGCACAGGAACGGAACGGGTCATCTTCACGCGCCCCGGAGTCCATCCTCATCCTGATGCCCCGAGGCACTGGACACGCGCTCTGACCCCTCACCGAACCACCCAGACACTGGCCATAATGCAACCTTTCATATGCATTTATGTCTATCTCCTGTGTGAGTATCAAATTCGTACATCCGCAGGACTGGGGTTTATTCTTGCACAAAGGATTCACAGACATTCGTAATAACATAGGGACATGACACACACACACACACAGCACATACACCACTTTGGCATCCTACACTGGAATTCAAATACACACACAAAGAAAAAAAAAATCAGGGAGAGCACTTGCTTAAATGTTTTTAATACCAAAGCTCTTCCAACAGCAATAAAGACATTCATATTCAAACATTGAAAAGCACCCACTCTCACTTCCAAAGAGACGCTTAGTGAATGAGGAACCACATCACACAACCTAACAGGAACATTACCATTGCATGTAAACTCAGTCCTCCTTTTAAAAGACAGCGTCTGACCTTCAGTTAGACACTTGTGGAATCAAAACCTGAACTGTTTGAAAATACTTTGCACCTAAAGCAATGGGAAGCAGATGCTGATCAAAAAATCAACATCACATTAATGCTCCATTTGCAGTATGTCTTTCACACAAGGACAAATACATAGAAAGAGAGAGAAATAACTATATCCACTCAGAAACAAAAACACTGAAAACTAGTGCATTTGTCATCTCTTTCACAGAACATTTTTAAAAGTAAAGAAATGATGCTTTGAAACAAGGAACAAAAAAATCATTTTTCATCTACTAAAGAACTAAAGAATCTATAGAATCAAATCAATATTGGGAAAATTGGAACACACTAAACTAATTTTATCATGAAATCTAGCTATCTAGAATGGTGATGTCAACTTTGATCAACGATGTCACTTACCTTTTAAATACAAATCACATGCTGTAAACTACACACTTAATATCAAAGACTTCCAAAACACTTTGGATTTTGGAATTGATCAAGCACACAGACAACAACTCAAATTGCTCATTCTTAAACTCTTTATTACTATAGTCAGGTGAGGTAGACCTACATGTGTAACAGAGTCTAATTCAATACAGTGAAATGCATGTAAAAATATAAATAAATATATTTTTTGTCTCTTCCTGAACAGACTAGCCATTTCTTGAGCAGCAGAAATATCACAAATAAGCTCATAAATAAACTCTATAAACAAATCAACCAAAACAAAGTCTTCTAATGCCTTATTAAGCATCTGCAACTCAAATTGAGAGATGTTGGAATACAAAAATATACATTATCAAAATAGTTAAGACACAGATTGACACAGATATCTTCTCTTAGAGACATGAAGACAGGCCTATAACATCCAGCACTTCTGTTCTGAGTCCTTTCAATTAAAGGGATAGTTCACCCAAGAATGAAAATTATCTCATTATTTATGCCATCCCAGATGTGTATAACTTTCTTTCTTCTGCTGAACACAAACAAAGATTTTAGGAAATATATCAGCTCTGTAGGTGCATACAATGGAATTGAATAGTGGCCAGAACTTTGAATGTCCAAAAAGAATATAAAGGCAGCATGAAAGTAATCCATACGACTCAGTAGTTTAATCCATATTTTCAGAAGCAATATGATAGGTGTGGGTGAGAAACAGATAAAAATGCAAGTCCATTTTTTACTATAAATCTCCACTTTCACATTCTTTTTCTATTGTTTTTGGCAATTTGCATTATTTTTGCATATTGCCACCCACTGGGCTGAAAGTAAAAAAAAGGGATTAAATATTGATCTGTTTCACCACCACCTGTCATATCGCTTCTGAGGATATGGATTTAACCACTGAAGTCTGGATTACTTTTATGCTGCCCTTATATGCTTTTTGGATCTTCACATTTCTAGCCACCATTCACTTGCATTGTATGGGCCAATAAAGCTGAGATATACTTCTAAAAATCTTCGTTTGTGTTCAGCAGAAGAAAGAAATTCATACACATCTGTGACAGCATGAGGGTAAGGAAATGATGAGAGAATTTTCATTTTTGTGTGATCTAACCCTTTAATACTTAAAAGAAAAAAGTAATTATATTCTAGATAACCTCATGTCTTAAAAACAAACTCAGTGCTACATTTACCATGGACATCAGCACCACAGGAAACCTTACCAATAAAGTGGCACAAAGGCCAAAAAAA
This sequence comes from Xyrauchen texanus, assembly GCF_025860055.1. Classification (NCBI taxonomy): domain Eukaryota; kingdom Metazoa; phylum Chordata; class Actinopteri; order Cypriniformes; family Catostomidae; genus Xyrauchen; species Xyrauchen texanus. Next base: position 25,099,223 of record NC_068302.1, on the reverse strand, counting down.
AAGGAGGTAGAAATAGAATTGCTCTTCAAGTCAAGTCCTCGTTAAGTGCTCTCTTAGATACGGAGATGTGCAAGTGAGCACATGCACACAACCCAATCCATTTTGAATCATTATGGCAGTAATGATAAAGACACCGATGCCCATGTTATGGTGATCTACATCCCTGAAGCAGTGCAGAAAATCTAATTTATGGAAGTCTGCAGCAGTTGGATTTGGACTTCCGAGAAAGGGATTCCATTACAGCAAGCGGAACCTGAACTGGAATTCTGGGAGTCCTGGACTGCTGAAGTGGTGTAGCTCTGGGGCACAATCCACAGAGCACCAGCTGACCCACTACCCTGCACTTACATCTGGCAAAGCCCACAGTCACAGTGAAGTCCTCAATGTAGCTTGTTGAGAAAGATCCAAAAATGGAAATATATCTGCTAATTCCGAAGCAATAAATAATGTAAGGGTGTGTGATGGCCTGAATGGGTGAGTGGTGACTCAATCGGTCCTCTTTTATCTTCCCCATTACCATTCCCAATTGTCATTCAGTTCAATTGCAAGCTCCTTAATAAAGACAGTAGAAAAGATCAACACAACCAAGCAATCAGATCCACAGGTGAAGCCTATCCAGCAGAGACTTTCACTCTTGTGTGTCAACTACTGTACCATACCAGAGGAATATGAGTCTGATAAGGAAAACATAATGAGAGATTATATCTTCTGATAAATTGACAAAGATATAGTATATTCGGATGATAGGTTCCCCCATTGTCTCCAGTAATAAAAATGTTCTATGAGAGAGAACATTCTTTTTGGCACCAAAAAATCCTCTCAATGTTTTATCTACACAGTCAGACACACATGCACACAGAGGTGTTGTCCCCACTAGAGAAGTCCTTGCTGTGACCCCTCCATGGCCAACTACCCCTCGGATCGCAGCCCCCAGGCCCCTGTCTCCAAACGCAGTATCAGGCCTGCAGGACAGCTGTCCTTCTCCCCTTCCCCTCTTCCTCCGCCTTAATTCTCTCTCCCCAGTGCTTTCAAAAGCTCCCTGTGTCACCAGACTGATTAAAACAAACACAGCTCATATTTTGGTATCTAATCCAATTGTGCTCTTTTTCTTCAAACTGAGCCTGCAGCACGTGGGGTATTGAGTGTCTGGGACCCCGTGAGCCCCCCTTTTCTGTGGCAGGGCTTCAATTTCAAACACTCTAGAAAATCACACAGGGAGAGCCAAGCATAAATAAAGACATACAGCGGCTCTTTTGAAATGCTCAGGTATGAGTGGAAATATTTACCTTCTTTTCCTGTGTAAATTCATATGACTTTGATGGCTTGAAATTGTGACCAGCTTTTGTAGTGAGCTTGTGTTTGTGTTTTGAGCATTGTTTTTGTGTGTGTATGTGAGGCCATCAGTTGATATGGGGATAAAAGGAAAGGCCTCTCTTGGGGGTGACCCCTGCTTATGTGGCCCACTGAAATGGGGGTGGATCGTGAGACTTAGCCCTTGTTTATTATTTTATTAATAGGGGCATGTTAAGCTTGTGGGGTCAGGACTTTTTGTGATATCCTGACTTAAAGTAGTAGACTTGTGTGTGCAGAGGTCTAAGCACAAAACCCACATACTCTCATATTTACAGATATAAAACATAACATGTGGTTATGTTGTTTACCATCTCTGTTCAAATCTGTATTATATGCATTCAGCATGTGAGCTCTTTTGTATCCACCAGAGAATGACACAAATGCTACTTGGCTCCGATTCTTGCTAAAATAAGTCTTCCTTCACATGATCTGACCCTCAAATGTTGCCAGGTTATGACAAGCGCATTCTAGCATTCATCCCCCTCCCGCCACCATAAGATAAACACAAGGAGATTTAAGCTGTAACCAGAGCTGTTCAGAGAATTCATGCAAGGGTCAGCAGTGCACATGGCACGTCCAGATAACAGCTTCATCTTAAATATATACAGTATAGCCTGGATCGCTTCCTCAGATCACTCCCTCAGATTTATTTATATATTATTAACTAGACTGGTAGTGCTGCTGTACTATATTAGTGAAGTCAATTACATCAATTTGGATACAAACTTACTCCTTTGTTGCATTTCTCAGTCTTATGCTTGGACAATGAGTACACAAATCTGGGCCTTGGTAATGGATCTTTCAGCAGGAATGAAGCATGACATGTGTAGCACCATCTAGTGGGAAAATATACTGGGTAACTCAGTCCTGCTGCCTTTATTAAGTGCAGCCTTTCAGAAGGAGATTATCTTTTGGCAAAAACCATTTGGTCGTCTTCTAAATGTTTCAGTGTTTGGTTTTCTATATATTCCTTTTGGTAACATTAAATTTAGTTTAGTAGACCTGTTCCCTGTCAATGAGCCTGTTTCCTCATAATAACAGGGCAGGCCAAAGCTATAATTGTTTCCTTCTGGTTGCTCTCTGATTCACGGTCACGAAGGGACTTGGTTGGCACTGCCCATCGTGTGACGTTGAAGCGTCGGCATGAGAAATGACGTGATACAACCGGAAATTCAGAACGATTTGTTTACAAGAGAATACTTTTCACAAGCTTTATTGGTTCTGCTTTTATTTGAATATACCCACACGAGTACGTCACGCGAGAGGCAGGATGAGTGAGAGTGTCTGGAAGTAAACAATTATAGTGAAAATTATTTAAATATGAATCTGTTTCTCACCCAAAGCAATCATATTGCTTTAGAAGGCATTCATTTAACCACAAGAGTCATATGGATTACTTTTATTATGATTGTCTGTGCTTTTTAGAGCTTTAAAGCGCTGATCACCATCTACTTGCAATGTATGGACCTACAGAGCTGATATATTCTTCTAAAAATCTTTGTTTGTGTACTGCTGAAGATAGAATGTCATACACATGGCATGAGGGTGAGTAAATGATGAGAGAAAGTTTATTTTTGAGTGAACTATCCCTTTAACGTCCATCCAGTGAGAGCCATAAATGTGTCACTGTGTGAGGAAAACTGACAGTTGACACTATTTGGACTGGCAGATGGTAATAGAGCATGAAGTCACACACACTATGTAATTTACTTACCTCCTATTTATTGCAGCGTCTTTTAACTCAGTGCCCCATTACTGCGCTTACGTATAGAAGATTTTTATAGAAAATTTTACATGTATACTTTAGTTGTAAGAAAGGCTTGTGTGTTCCACCTCATTTATGTACCATTCCGGACTTTTTTGAGTGATGCAGCTGCAGTGTGTGACAAGCTGCGTCAAGTTCAGAGTTATGTGTTTGCATTTACGAAAATACTTTTTTTTTTTTAAATAATAAAAAAAAAAACACTCCTATTTAGTTTTATATGGGTCTGCATCTATTTAGTTATTCAAATATATTAAAAGGGTAATTCACACAAAACAATTACTTGAATACACCTTTAATATGACAAGCATGTTTTTCATTTCTGAATTCAATTATTATTTTTGTTTAATTAAAAAAATAAATGAATGAATTAATAAAGGCATTATTAAAAGTTACAATTCTTGATCAAAAAATGACAGAAAAAAAAAAAAACAGTTTAGACCCCCATTACTTTGTATTATGTTTAAAATTTTCATTTAACATTTTTATAAAAACGAAAAATATTTTTGGTCAGATAGGGTAACCCTAATAAAACTTCTTGACATACACTCACTGAGCACTTTATTAGGAAGACCTGTACACCTACTTACTCCTGCTATTATTTAATCAGCCAATTGTGTGGCACCAGTACAATGCATACAATCATGCAGATTCAGGTCAGGAGCTTCAGTTAATGTTCACCTCAACAATCAGAATGGGGGAAAAAATTATGGTTGCTGCCAGATGGGCTGGTTTGAGTATTTCTGTAACTGCTGATCTTCTGGGATTTTCATGCACAACAGTCTCTAGAGTTTACTCGGAATAGTCCCAAAAACCAAAAACATCCAGTGAGCGGCAGTGCTGTGGACGGAAATGCCTTGCTGAGAGAGATCAATGGAGAATGGACAGGGAAACATTTCCCAAAAGCATTGTAAGCCTAAATAGATCAAAGAAACAATTGGAACCAATGGTCTCTACAATCAACATAAGCTTGAGATGCTTTTGGGAAATGCTGCCCAGACTGGTTTGAGCTGACAGGAAGGCTACAGTAACTCTAGATAACCACTCTGTACAATTGTAGTGAGCAGAATAGCATCTCAGAATGCACAACACATCGAACCTTAAGGCAGATGGGCTACAACATCAGAAGACTCAGTCTGGCACTTTATTAAGACCATAGTGTTCCTCATAAAGCGCTCAATGAGTGTCTGTGAAACTCATGATATCATGTACTGTATTAATACCTTTTACTTGATTCTTTAGGAGTTATTAAATTCAGTTTTGTAGAAAATGCTATGAATGTTTTTCAAAAAACATAAACCAAAATAACCAACATAAACACAAAGATAACCTGACAAATGTGTTTTTAACTAAACAAAACATTGTGTGATTTCTGCAAACTTATTTGACAATAGCCTCTAAAAATATATATATTCAGTATAACAATTGTGATTGTTAACACTTTTTAACAAAAGCACATTATAATTTTTTTTTAATGAGTTAAAGATTTTATATTATACAATATTATATTATATTATATTATATTATATTATATTATATTATATTATATTATATTATATTATATTATATTGAGTAGGTTAATCCTTCATTTAAGCAAATATTGACAAACTCAGTTTTTTATGTTTCATTTGTTTTTATTATATTGTGATTATTATTTCATCTTAATTATGTTCAGACACACACACACACACACACACACACACACACACACACACACACACACACACACACACACACACACACACACACACACACACATATGATGTGTTTCCATGTTTTATGGGGACTTTCCATAGACATAATGGTTTTTATACTGTACAAACTATATATTCTATCCCCTAAACCTAACCCTACCCCTAAACCTAACCCTCACAGAAAACTTTCTGCATTTTTACATTTTTACATTTTCAAAGAACATAATTTAGTATGATTTATAAGCTGTTTTCCTCATGGGGACTGACAAAATGTCCCCACAAGGTAAAACATTTCGCGTTTTACTATCCTTATGGGGACATTTGGTCCCCACAAAGTGATAAACACACACACGAACACACACATGCATTCAATCTGTGGTCCTTTGAAGTCAGTAACGTATGAAGAAAAGTGATCCATGTATTGGCTCTAACTGGCCTGCCAGGGTGAGTGCCATCCTATTCCATAGTCCTTAAACTGAGTTCATCCCAGCGTAAGTTATATATACATTTTCTTTATTTACTTTTATATACTCTGTGTTTGTTTACACAATTATCACTATTGTCAATAATAAGCATACCAATGCCCAGAAATACTGTGTAAGCTGTTCAAATGACAGATAAACAAATCTGATGTCATTTACCTTGCAGTTGTAATAAAGTGCAGAAGGCCATTGCTTTTTTCAGACTGTCTGATTCTGTTAATACCTGTATGTCCTTTATACCTGGAAAACAATTCTCATTCATCTGAATTCAGCAATGTCTCATTTGGAGAGAAGAAAACATTTCTGAGAATGTCAGTCTGAGAGGTTACAATGTTTGCTCAAAAACAAGCTCATTCAAAACATTAAAGCAAAAGAAAATGTTCTCTAGCTAGCAGGTCTCAGAAACCGTCACGATCAGGTTTACTTTTGGCAAACCTGATGTATAGCTTGTCATCCAGCATGATGTCTTTAGAGCCAGAAAAATCTCACAAAATCCATTGCCAGGCCTGTTTATGATATATGGCCAATTACCTTGTACTGCCTTTTGGTAATGTGCTTTTTGCATTCGCTGGCCAAAGCTCAGAACTGACCTTAATACACAACTTCAAACAACCAGACCTGAGAAATACAGCCATAATCATTCCCTGTAATGACCATACTGCTTGAACTTTGAGAGCTGACCAAGAGTTTAAGAAGCCCACAACTGTATATCAACTGCATAGACCATGGAATTCATTACAGCCCCTTTCATTCACATTCGCATTGAAGCCAAGGTTGTTTATGACTATTGTGTGATATTGCCTGTTTTCAAAAATACAGCAGCTGGCAAAGTCTAATGTAAAAAAGATGACCACATTCTCCCTTGTCCCATCCCTTTTAAATTCCACCTCCAAAACATCCACTTCATTAAATTCTACTTTTCTGAGGTTATTTTATTTTACTAAATCCACTGAAAAGCACAGTTTGAAACATTTAGAGGCCTAACTGTGCTGTAAATTAATCTGTAGCTTGCAGGACTGAGCCTATATTAACATGGATCATTAGAGGTTGCATGAAATCTTTTGTTTGGGTTTATAATGGAAAAGAAGGTCTTGGCCGAGTGGGTGGTGGCTTGTTCATGTGGACAGTAGTCATGTCTTTATCAGATAGAGAGGAGCAGAGAATCAATAAAGCAATGGAGCATGAAGACAGGAGGGCAGAGAAAGAAGACCTAATACTGCCCGCACCGCAATGGCTGAGGCACACTCATCTGTCACCACTGTGTGTGTGTGTGTTTGTGTGGGTGGGTGGGTATGTTTTGGTGGTTTACAAGGTCATTTTTGTTTTTAGGTTATAAAATGGTAATTACAAGGGTATTATGCTATAAATGTGGTTTATGAGGACATTTCTAGTCCCCATAATTAAAATAGCTTAAAAAAAACATACTAAACATTTTTTTAATTTAAAAATGCAGAAAGGTTTTTGTGAGGGTTAGGTTTAGGGGTAGGGTTAGGTTTAGGGGATATAATCTATAGTTCATACAGTATGGAGAGTCCTCATAATAATAGCTGCACTAACGTGTGTGTGGAATGAGAGACCAACAAGAGAGAGTAAGAGGTAAAAATAACACCGCAGTAGACATTATGTTGGTTGTAAAAGAGGATAATTGCTCTTATTAAACTGTTGTCTTTTACATATAAAAGTCAAACATATCTATAAATCATATTTTATTGCAGCAGGTCTCACCAGCACATAAAGAGAATGTGTGATGTCTAGAGTAAGGAAATATATATATCATGTTTTTATTGATTCTGATGGATTTATAATTCCCATGTTCAAGCCTTGATGTTCAAACACACACACACACACACACACACACACACACACACACACACACACACACACACACACACACACACACACACACACACACACACACACACACACACACACAATACCTGAAGCACAAGTTCAACATTAATTTATGCTTTTCTATTGTATACAGAATCTGTATGTATTGTATCTCATGTCTATTTATTGTCTGTAATATTGTGCTGCTGTATTGTTATATAAAGTTTGTCTCTAAATGCTGAGAGTTAGCACAAAGGTTTCCGGGTAAACCACAATTTTTTTCTCTCTGCTCTTCTAAAGTTCAGAGTTGATTTTGAACTTCTAGCCACTAGAGGGTGCTGAATGTATGAGCTCTGTTGCACTGTTGTGTTGATCAGCATGTACTGTTTCATGATGGGCTGCCTCATCCAAGAGCCAAAACTCCAATCTTAAAAATGCAGTCTTTTCTATTTATGCTGGTGGCACATATTTTTTTTTAATATATTGTGATAATTAACTTTTATAATGATGATGGAGTTTTATATTGCTGAGGAATATATGTTCTGTTTGCTAGTGTAATACTTCATTGAAAGCAAACGAACACCCAACCATTTGCAATATTTATGCAAATGTGATTCATAAAGCATAGAATTAATTATCTTTCTCACCTGCAGCATATGTCTTGTTCCACTCTGGTTAAACATGGGATATAGGGCTAAAATAACAGCAGTAACTCAGTATGAATACTGCCAGGAACACTACAACAAAGTTTACTTGGTCCAGTAGATCTGAGGTCGTCAACCTTTTTCAGGCCAAGGACCCCTTGGTGGATAGAGAGACTGAGCAGGTTTTTGTTGGAAAGCAGCAGCTTCCTTCGTGGTGTCCTCCCATGGACACCATGTCTGTTTAAAGTTTTCCATATAGTAGACTCATGAACAGAGGTGTTAACTATTTCCAATGATTCCTTCAAGTCTTTAGCTGTCACTCTAGGGTTCTTTTTTTACCTCATTGAGCATTCTGCGGTGTGCTCTTTGAGTCATTTTGGCTGGACTGACACTTCTAGGGAGAGTTGCCACAGTACTAAATCATCTCCCTTTATAGACAGTTTGTCTAACTGTGGACAGATGAATATCTAAGATAATCAAGATACATTTGTAACCCTCTCCAGTTACTTTTCAGGTCTTGTTTGTGTTTTCACTAGTGAAGGCAAAAATACCAGTCAAGGTTTACACTTTCTCTTCATATTTCAATCTTGATAAAACTTTTTTTTTACACTTAACCATATGCAAACATATAACTTAAATGTTGCTTGATAGAGTGATATGTGATTTTTAATTTTTTTTTAGTGTGCAGCTATGGAGAATGCACATCTGAATAATCTCTGTAGGTTGAAACAGAGCTTCAGTGTGTGCAGCGGGATGGACGGTTCAGCGAACACATTCGTTATAAAATTGGAGCTTCTGACTTATCGAGATGATCTGCTCCAAAACACATTTAAAGCATAATTTATTATTCCCTGATAAACATAAACCAGCGAAGTCAGATTAAAACAAAGAGTTGTCATATTGTCTCTATATCATGCTCCACACCCTTTTATTTATTTATTTATTTAATTTTTTCCTGAATAAAAAGGATTCTAATTGGACAAATCCATATAAAGACAATACTGAATCTATTTACCATTAGATTGAAGACTTACGTAAGAGTGACACACATGTATCACAACACAGAGAGGCATCTCCCAGACCCTAGAGGGCCATCTGTTGAGTCCTCACACCTCCTTCTATCTCTGTAATAATGAGGGCTTAGCTGTGGCTTAACCCTCTCCCATCACTGACCATAGTACCTTACGTAACAGAGAGACATATTAATAAATGACTAAAGCAGAGATGGCTGGGTGACCATTAATGCCTGTTAGGATTATTATGGGCGCTTGTTCTGCACACTTAACTCTTCAAGGACACAAGTGGGTTTGGGACAGGATTTGATAGTGCACAAAAGCATTAGTCAAATCAATAGTCTCACAACAGTCTAGGACTATTATTTTCACAGTATTACTGTAAGAAGGATTCCGGATATTCCACAATCATGTGAACACAGTAAAATGTTGCCATTATTTTAGTTGCAACAGTATTTACAGTAACCAGATGCCTTTCATCATGGTGTCATAATCACATCTTATTGAAGGTGTCGAACCGGAATTGAGCTGGAGTCGTCACATGAAGAACAACAAAGACATTAAATAAAAAATAAAAATTTCATGTTTTTCTGGAATTAATGGATTAAGCAGTGCTGAAGACTTCATTAAAATGATTGCCAGCAGAAAGCTCAGAGTGCCTCTGTTAACAGTCTGGAGAAAATGTCTATTTCCTGCAGCCTTTTAGAGTGAAAACGAAGGATAGACTTAGAGATTTATCTTTCGCTCTTTTTATCTTGCTTGACAAATGTCTAATCCTTTCATGTTATATCTGTGATTCAAAATGCACACACTTTTAGCTTCATTATGTAGTATGTGGGTTTTGCTCTGAAAATATTGAAATGAAATCATCAGGCAAATCCACCATCATTCTATCCTCTTCAGTTCTGGCATTTTATAATGTAATAATGTCTTTATCCCAGCAAAACTATTTATAGCATTTGTAATACAAAATCACATGCATTAGATAAGAGGAAAATAAAGACAAAATCCAGCAAATAAAAGTGAATTTTAGAGGTTAGAAGTGTGAGTACAAATTAATTGAGAATTTGTTTCTTTATCATTATAGATTTACACCCACTGAGCACTTCATAGGAACACCTACTTATTAACTTATTTATTTATGTACTTGTGTATATTTACAATTATCTAATCAGCCAATCATGTGGCAGCAGCGCAGTGCATAAAATTGGGCAAATATGGGACAGGAGCATCAGTTAATGTTCACATCAACCATCAGAATGGGGAAAAATGTGATCTCCGTGATTTCGACCGTAGCATGATTGTTGGTCCCAGACAGGCTGGTTTGAGTATTTCTGTAACTGCTGATATCTTAGTATTTTAACCCACAACTGTCTCTATAGTTTATTAACTGTGCCAAAAACATCCAGTGTGTAGCAATTCTGCAGACAGAAATGCCTTGTTGATGAGAAAGGTCAACGAAGATTGGCCAGAACACATCAAACCATGAGACAAATGGGATAAAACAGAAGACCACACAGCACCTTTGTGTTCCTAATAAAGTGCTCAGTGAGTGTATAGATTTCCTGCTGTCACAATGTGACATCCCTCCTAACAAGTAACATTCCCATAACTTTGGTTGACATTATGTAAAGGTTATGAACAAATGTTTAAAATAACATTAATGGAATATCTATGTGATGTATTTAGTATTTAATCAAAGTTCTAACAAAGTAAGGAAAATTGTTAGTATACAGTATTGTTATGCTAACCGTTCTACTCGTTACCAAAAGTATACCTTTGCATGTTCCCAGAAGCACAATGTAAAATTTGGAAAACATTTTAAGAACATAGATCTGTAAGCCTGGATATGGAATCAAGCCCAAATCAAAAGTGTCCCAGTAGCTTCACCTTTATTACAGACAAAACCTGTATCCCCATCCTGTTTATGATACGTAATGCTGCAGCAGAAGATTATGACGTAAAACACCCCTTAACAGCAGGCTGTTTATAGTGCTCAGATTAGCTTCAGCATGAAATATGTCCTGTGCTTTATTTCTTGTCAGTGCAACATACACCCTGATTCATGACTCCTGAATTGTTGCTATGTGATTAGGTCATTATCTGTCAGTTGTGCACTGATTGTTATGTTTTCTCTTCTAAAGGGATTGTGTTCATCATTAATGAAGCAATTACCTATCCATGCCTCTGACTCTATGAGGTGCTGGTTGCTTCTAACAGGTACAAGGCTGAGAAAATACAGTCTAAGTCAAAGGCAGTTAGGAAGCACAAGGAAAGAGATTAGAGACCATGGACCATTAAATCTTAGCCCAGTGGGAGTATTTACATTTTGAATACCATTACAGGTGTTTTTTAATAAATAACAGATAAAGCATATAGGATTATGTGCTGAATCTTGCCTATGATAAGCACAGTAACCAGGATTTTACCATTATGGGAGTTAATTTAGGAGCAAAGCTAGCTCCATTGAGAATAATTTAGTGTAATTTTACGGCTGAAGTACATCAATAGGCCTACATCACATTATACTTTAAAGGTGCTGTAAGCTGTTTTGCTAACTTCTACCAGTTTTCTTTCTTCAACCACATATCCTCTCTCTAAAACTCTCTCTAAAACTCTGCCCTCCAAAGACATGTCAGCAATCCTGAACATGCCAAATAATTCACAGGCTGAGAATGTTTTAGATTGGATGTTTTTATTTCTTTATTTTATCAGCAAAATAACACCTAACTTTTATTGCTGTTTACAGACCCACGGTTGTCATCAAGACAGTTGTGATTTTTCAAGACACTTATTGAATTGGTAACTGTCAGGTACTAGAGCTATTTTATGTGTAGTACCTACAGCAAAAATGCAATTTTGCAAAGGTGCCTCATTGTTTAAGAATGTATTATATTATTTTGGGCCTCGGGAAAGACCCAGGACTAGATGGAGAGATTACATCTCCACACTGGCCTAGGAACGGCTCTGGGTCCCCCAGTCAGTGCTGGTTAATGTGGCTCGGGATAGGGAAGTGTGGAGCCCCCTGCTGGAGCTGCTCCCCCACGACCCGACATTGGTTAAGCGGTTTAAGATGGATGGATGGATATTATTTTGTATACATTAAAATGTTATTATATGGAATGATCTGCAGTATTATAAATTAAAGGAAGTTTCAAAAGTAAGTTCAGGAGGAGCTTGTTCATCTAGGCCTGCAGATTTAGGCGAGCCTCTACATTATGGACAGCACTGCAAATCTGTTTACCTCAGTGGGATCCAGGACTTTATGAACCAGTGAACTTGTGAAACCATCTAAACCATCTCTCTATTGCTCATTCTTGAAGCACCAGACTGAGAATTTAATTCTTTAACTGATATACCTAACAAGTTAAATGAGATAAATCATACCCTAAACTTTTGTTTTATTTAATAACAGTTTTGCCCTATTCCTCTCTCTCTCTCTCTCTCTCTCTCTCTCTCTCACTCTCTCGCTATCCCTATTTTAAATAGTTGTTATTTTATTGTTATTTTATTTATTTGTATATTTATGTAGTTTTGTATGTGATGATGGTTGTTAATTGCAAAATAATGTTTTAGAGGAAAAAATGGCTTAAATAAATAGGTATAAAATGTCAAAAACCATCTCTCTCTCTCTCTCTCTCTCTCTCTCTCTCTCTCTCTCTCTCTCTCTCTCTCTCTCTCTCTCTCGCTATCCCTATTTTAAATAGTTGTTATTTTATTGTTATTTTATTTATTTGTATATTTATGTAGTTTTGTATGTGATGATGGTTGTTAATTGCAAAATAATGTTTTAGAGGAAAAAATGGCTTAAATAAAGAGGTATAAAATGTCAAAAACCATCTCTCTCTCTCTCTCTCTCTCTCTCTCTCTCTCTCTCTCTCTCTCAATTCAATTCAATTCAATTCAATTCAATTCAATGGGCTTTATTGGCATGAAAGTTTCAAAAACAATGTTGCCAAAGCATCATATAGAATAAATAAAATAAAATAAAAGCAAACTCCATTTTGTATAATTTTGTATACACAGTGTATAATATAATTATTAGTAATAAATAAATGACAGCAATATATAAATTATTATTATTATTATTATTAATTATAATTACTCTCTCTCTCTCTCTCTCTCTCTCTCCTATCCCTGCCATGTCATAATTTCCCCTGATAAAATGCCCTGTGCAGTAATGTTGTAAATTCTGCTCTAGCAGCATGCCCTATTAGGCCAGTGATAAATATCCTCTCTGAAATGTTCCTAAAGCCTGTGTATGCAAATGAGCTTGTGAACACAGTGTGCTGTCTTATCAACTCAGAGGATGGATATGAAGTTCATAGATGTTTGAGTGATCATATTTAGAAGACTTGAAAAAAGCAAATAAAAATACTGACCTGTAACTATTTTTAGCTTATCCTTGTTTTTTAAGGAAATGTTCAGTCAGAGTTTATTTGAAGAATTAACTGTCTCAGTATGGTTTCTGCACTGTTAAAATGTGGTATAATGCATCATGCTACTACAGTAAGCACCACCAGAGAGCATCTACGCAAATACACCTCACTCAAGGTCACAGTGACGTCAGCAAGTTCTCAATAATTAAAGCCTCTCTCTGGGATCAAAATTGCAGCCTCACAGTATGCTAGGAACAGCAAAAGAGTGTTCTATTCACAGATGATTTTGCAGACCTTGGTAAAAATGTATTCAGTCTATTTAGATACAAAGGTTTCTCTCTGACACTTTCAGAACATTTCTCTGTTTAAGTATCCAGACCATCTCGACACAGCATCATTGGCTTAACCAGTGGCAGGAATTTGGGGCAGGATTATCTGTTTGATTGACCAATGGAAGATGTTCAGGAAACTTGTTTGAAAACCGATCTAATTTTTTGTGGTGCAGAAATAACATTTCACTTTTAGTGGTCAGTCTACAGTATAATTGTTATTGTATAATGTTATTAGTCATATGACCACAAAAAACTTTATCGTATGCTTTGCTATGGCTTCAGCAATTGGGATTGTAGTTTGTAATACTGTGGTCATTTACTGTATACTGTGCTAGCAGGGATTTAACTATTATGTGGGAATGAAACACTGGTACAGTGATTAATGATACATACTGTGTTCATTTAATAATTAATGATTCATACATTTGCAACAGTTGTATTTTAGGTGGTGCAATGCATTGAGCAAACATGTGTGCAGTGTGTGATTTTAAATGCCAAGCAGGCAGGCATCAGTTGCTGGATTTCCATCCAAAATTTTTCACATTTTATACGCATTTCTAAACATTTGAAAAAAATGAATTGTTACGCATTTCCATCCACTACGTAATGTGCATTATCACGAGGGAGCTGCCTCGTCATGATGGAGCAGCTGAATGACCTCTGCCTGCTTTGGGGACAGCTTTATTAGCAAAGTTATTTTATTAAATACATCCACGAGACACAGGAGAATAAGTATAAATATCTGATATAATGTGGGCTTAAAATTGCTGCGATGCCCACACACCGCCAGTCAGTGGTGGCCTTAAGCATCTGGGGCCCTGTTTCAGCATCAACAGCTCAGCATAGAAATAATACAAACAATTCCTTTAATTAAAAACTGAAACAATGCCATTATTTTTGCATTGGAATAAGGACAAGCCTCGCCCTTCGGCAACTACTATTCGACACTGAATAGCACTGTGTTATGTATGGCTTAAACAATTCCCTCATATTAAATTAACAACAGCAATAACATACTTTTCTTGGGAATTAAAAGTGTCTGAAACTACTGGTAGTTTACAATGAATTGCACTTTGCGCTCTTTCAGCACCATGGACAGCTCACTACAGGCCTGGAGAGTGAAAAGAAGAGGGAGAGACAGAGGGGGAGCAAGCCAAATGGGAAAGAGAAATTACAATTGCAGGAATCCAGTCAGCCGCCTACACGGCCACAATATATATATATACAGTATATAATTTTTTTAAGTGGGTAAATTATTAAATTATGGCATGTCAGTTGGGGCCCTTTGGAGGGCTGGGCCCGTTTCAACTGAAATGGGGAAACATAGCTAAGGCCGCCAATGCCTCCAGTCTCCGCATACCTGGGAGTGCTCACTCACAAAACTGTTCTGGCGGATTGTGAGGACCAACTTTATTGACCAGCTGTGGGTTAAACACTTCCGAATGACAAGCGCTATGTTCAAGGAATTGTGTGCCAAGGTTGGACCTTTCAGTGGGCTAATCACATCAAGCTATCGCACGCTCATAACACATGCACGAATGGTAAAAGAAGTCATCGTAAACTGTTTAAATCACCTTAATCTGCTTTTTAACTAATGAAAATCTCCACCTCCTCCTAGTGCATTACATTTTATGTGAATTTATGTGCAATTTCAAAATGTGCATAAAAATAGTTGGAGGGAAACCCACCTACTGTTTTACCATAATCTGCAGTGTGATCCAAAATACAGTATGTGTGCCACCATGGCCCATTCATGCCACCAGAACATAATCCCAAATACACACAGTGAATGAGTCAGAATCATATGATCTGCTGTTGCCACAGCAACAAATCCCAGCAGTGGGCCCTGGCGAGGTGCGTCACATGAGAAGGGTGAGGAGCTCTCAGAGAGCCAAAGCCTCGTGATTCACACACACACACACACACACACTGCTGGGCTGAGGATGCTCCAGCATACCCAGGGCTACAGGCTTCAACACAGGGATGGAATTGCAGGATACTTTAGACCTATTTTTAGTTGAGTTTATGCAAGACTCTATGCAGTTTCTCAGTGTCTTGGACATCTGTAAGAAGGGAGATGTTCGAGTTCTCATTGTGCCTTAGCAGTGTTTACATTTAGAGCATATATATATATATATATATATATATATATATATATATATATATATATATATATATATAGCCATTTGGGCCAAGACTTTTGAAGGCATTTATTTTTTGTTTATGTTGCGCTGGTTGATATGCCAGTCCTCTTGGATTTATACTGACACCTAGCAGCAAGGATGTAGCATCATGCAAAAGCAAAAGTTTTCACTTACCGGTGCCACTGTAAACATGCCCTGTACACAGTAAGCCATGATTCTTTTATTCTACAATAGTAATAGGGGGTTATTAAGATAAAATGAGTAGTATTTGGCTAGTCATGTGATTTTAACATGTCGGCCCCCATGAGGCCAAAGTAGAATAAAACAGCTTTAATCAGGCCACAAATACAACTGGAGGCTTACTCTCATTTCAGTACTATTATGTACAATGTTATAATGAGGAAAATATGACAGTACCTTTAACACCATGAAAGCAGAGAAGTAAGCTGGCAAACCTTTCAGATACAAACCAACCCCTAAAAATTGCTCTCATTTGGTGTTTAACATCCACATCTGTAGGGCACATCTGCTGAAGTGAACCAAGCACAAACACTCAACACTAACACACATATACAAACAAACACATACCCAGCTTATGCGTAACTACCTGTTTGTTGTTCCAGGCTTCAGACAGTTGCCGCAGATGTACAGCTTTGTCTGGGTGGCAATCTCTCATCCAGAGAGGTTACTCTCTGCAAAAGTACACTCGCACAAATACACATCACCAGAATATCCCTCAGTGACTGACATTATTCCACCTGAACAGGCCCAGACAGAATCTGCTAACTTTTATCGCATTTTCTGTGCTGGGGAAAGTCTGTGGAGTTCTGTAGTATTTAAACATGGTAAAACATGCTGTTATTGAGAGCTGAAAGGGTAATCAAATTATTCAGAAATATTTAATAAATGAACATACAGAAGGGGTGGAAGATGTTTAGAACCTAATGAATGATGGGTGTTTAAATTCAGCAAACATATGTGGATGCAGATTCTCTCTAGGACCTGTCCAAGAGATAAAAGCTAAGTATTGAATTGTGATCAGCTGATTGAACCTTCCTTCATACTACTAAATATCAGCCATTGTATTAGGTCACTGTAATTCACTAAAATTAATTGCATTTGACATGAATGGAATATTCCTGGTTC
This sequence comes from Xyrauchen texanus, assembly GCF_025860055.1. Lineage (NCBI taxonomy): Eukaryota > Metazoa > Chordata > Actinopteri > Cypriniformes > Catostomidae > Xyrauchen > Xyrauchen texanus. Next base: position 25,082,444 of record NC_068302.1, on the reverse strand, counting down.
AATACAAGTTTAGCTCAATTGACAGCATTTGTGGCATAATGTTGATTACCACTTTTAAAAAAAGAAATAAAATGGGTTATGTGGTACTTATGATGGAAGTGAATGTGGCCAATCTGTAAATGTTAAAATACTGTTTCAAAAGCATAGCCACAAGATGAAAACAACGATTTAAATAACTTTATCGATCAAATAATACACAAGTTTAACAGAAGAATTAATATAAGTGCTTTTATAAAATTATAAACTTCACATTCCATTGTAAGTGCCTCAATGTAACCTCTATGAGTCTAAATAAATCTTTGTGGTAATCAACATTATGCCACAAATGCTGTCGATTCAGCTTAACTTGAATTGAACACAGAACATTCCTTTAACTATTTCCACATATTTTGTTACCCATTATAAATGACTCTTTAGCTTTACAGAGTGCAGACATGTGAGTAATGGGATGGCTTCAAAAAACATCTGCTGAGAGACATTAATCAGTGATCTGTGATATCAATCTCAATTTAAACTGAAAATTGAGAATAAACTCAACTGAGCCAGACCAGCTAGAACCAAGGACAGTATAAATCCCCTAATGTCAGGAAGAAGAATGAGCAAGACACAATCAGACTCCTCTGCAGGTGCGAAGAAATAGCCCTACTGATAGCAGACACAGAGTCTATTCTTGGAATGGAAAAACATCAATAGACTTATATAGAGCTCCAGATTTTAGCCGGTGTCATCTATCACTGCTTGATGGGTTGATACTGGAATTTATTGATTTAGATTGTGGGAAACAACCTCATCAAAGAAAAAAATAAGACACAACTGTATCCACACTCAGAGATCTTGACAGCAGATTGTACGTTTCAGAGGCATAGAAATCGGCACTTTGCAGTCACAAAAAGGTATTTCATCTGAATTTGGATGAGGGTTGATGCGCACATTACGCGTCTCTGCTGACGTATGAGCGTGATCGTGGCTCACGCGTACACCTATAGTAATTTGCTCTCTGCCAATCGTGTCAGCAGACATACGTTGAGCTTTGAATTTTAACCGCTGGATGACAAATCAAGGAGGGGGTTGTTTAGAAGATTTATAGCGAACAACGCCCACAGTTGTGTCAGTGTGACTCCGTAGTTACTATTTCGGCTGGTAAAGAATACACAATTGCGTGCGGTGGGCTTTGCGTCAGGCAGCGCGCGCTCACTCACTCTGCGCATTTCTGGACAGGTTTAGTCGTGCTCGCGGAAACGGCATATCAAGTGTTTTACCGAGAAAACACACAAGATTCATGCTTCAGGTTATTATCACTATTTGAGACCTATATGCGCACATTTTAATCTACATCTCACCCTTCGACGTTCAGTAAGGTAAGTGATCGCGCGCCTTAAACTGTCCGCTGTTGTGAAACGATAGGCTATATTTCACATTGAGAGCAGTTTGGTTGTAGATTAGGATATCGATTGATTTTTTCTAAAGATGATTTTTGGAATTGTATCTACTGCGTTTATTTCGGCTCCTCTTCATTTACACATCGCTCTCGTGATTAAAGATGTAGCCTACGAGTTTTTTTCATCGACGATTGCGTTTGTGCCAACTTATTTTATATTCTAATCATGTATAGAGGATTTTTCGCTTTACATGCAGCTCGTTTTTGGTAATTCGCAACTGTTATAAAATGTAAATTACTGGTTATTAAACGAGTTGTCTCGTTTTATCTGATGCGCGTCAGTTTTAGGGCAACGGTGGCACAAATATTTGACCTTGAGGATGCTGCACGACACCTACGTGACGACGAGTAAGCTCCGTGGGGTCCACGTGTTTAAACTAACGTGAGCATATTGCTCATGTCGATTAGTGTTATTAAAGGATAAGTGAATGTGAGAGGGTGAATGATGTCCTTGTCCATGACTGCAGTCAGGCGCATCCTCAGGTGAAACTGACTCTTGAACTGTCCAGGGATTACTAAACGGGACATAGATGCGTGGGATTTAATTACATTACTTTTTAACTTGATGTAGCCTATAAAGTGAATCAACTATATTAAAGGTAAATAGCTACTAAGGTCAAATTGTGGAAAAACTAACTGGATTTTTATTTATTTATCAAGACTAATAGTAAATGAGTTGCCTTATGGTGTGAAATGCTGCAGTCCATCTAAAACTATGTAAACAGCATTTTATTTTGTTTAAAGTTTTCTTTCCTTCGCGTTTATTATTATTATGCATGCAGCTTTTATCGCTTCATATTAATTGATAGATAAATGCATTATTTGTAATTTAAAAATGTACTCAGTGCCATTTTATGGCAGAAATGTGATTAAATGGTTTGTAAAAAATTACAAAGACATGGTTACCAGTTGCATGACTGTAAGATACATTCATATAAATTTCACCTAAAATAAAACCTAAAAATTCCATTGCATCAACTCCCCAAAAACAGGTTTTCATATTCTCTGCCTCCAATTTGTTTCTCCCTTTAACTTCCTGAGCAGCAGTTATTGTAGTCTCTGATTTACAATCTTTAAAACCATTTAATAAAAACTGTTTTATGAGATTCTTGGATGGACATTTGAGAAAGACACATCAATGTCCTCAGAATTCCCATCTGCAGTCACAACATGCAAGCTGCTTCACCATGTATCATCCCAGACTGGCCATTTTTTGAATGTGACAAATTGCTTCCTTAAAAGAATAGTTCGCCCAAAAATCAAAATCCTCTCATCAGTTTCTCGCCCTCATCCTGTCCCAAATGTGTACTTTCTTTCTTCTGCTTAACACAAACAAAGATCTTTTTTAAACATATCTCAGCTCTGCTGGTACATTCAGTGGAAGTGAATGGTGGCCAGAACCTTGAAGATCCAAAAAGCATGTAAAGGTAGCATAAAAATAATCAATGTGACTAAATAATCCATATTTACAATCAGTGTCCTATTTTACATTCTTGTTCTTCATGTATATATGACATATACTGGGCAGGGAGGAGAATTTATAGTAAAAAAGGACTTAAATATTGATCAATTTCTCACCAACATCTATCATTCCGCTTCTGAAGGCATTCATTTGTATATGATTCGTATAGATTACTATTATGTTTCCTTTATGTGCTTTTTAAAGCTTCAAAGTTCTGGCCAACATTAACGTGCATTGAATGGACCTATATAGCTGAAATATTCTTCTAAAAATCTTTGTTTGGTCTCAGCAGAAGGAAGAAAGCCATTCACATCAGGAATGGCAGTAAATGAGAATTTAAAATTTTGGTAAACTATCCCTTTAATATGAAATCAGCTTCTTGTGACTGATCACATTTATATCAAGGATTTGATTAAAGTTGGTTTACTGATGGATATGTCTCTTCTTAAATGGGATTTTGCTTCTTGAGAGATGAGCTATCACAGTCTGTGTTCATATAGGTTCACAGGAAGCAGAGATGTGAGAATTTCATCCAGCTCATTTGAATAACAACCTGGTCAGATAAAATACATGCATTTCTCATTTTAATTTGTTGTTGAAATAACAGGATATTTAGCTTTTGAGACTGTTATTGCTAGGAGAGGTCATACAATCGGTAGGCTCTGGTAAGCACAGTATTTTGTATTTTAAAGCAAAATGGTAAAATCCTTTAATCAATAGCAGAGTGGCTTAGATTTGTGCGTATTTGTAGTACTGGCTGTTTAGAATTCCTCACCATCTGTTGACCAAGGCTATTCATTGCATTATGTGATCAGCACCCATGTGTTTAATGCATAGCAAAATGAGACTGACTAAACACAGGATGAACAGCAATCCCACTAATATGAAAGCCCTTCCAATAATAATGATGTAAAGGTGATTGGCCTGCTGCCCGCGCAGGCTGTTTTGAACCCGAACACTCTACAAACAGCGGGTGCAAAAGTTCAAACCCTGTGTGTGATGGTTCTTTGATGGTCTGTCATTATGACATCATTCATGTAACAAAACCAATGCACATGTAAACAAGTTAATATAGTGGAAAAGTCTGGTTTTAAAAGTGCTCCCAATATGGACTTCCAGGCAGATTTGAGGCATTCTGGAATGCATTGTGTAGGTTGTCATGGGCATAGCCTAGCAACACAGCAATGTCCTCTTGTATTTGAGATAAGCTGTATCGATTGTTTCAGCACCTAAGGCAGCTTCTCATTACCAAAGATAAACAGTTGGGAAATCAGAGATGGTGTCATAGTCTCTGCATTCTCTAGTCGTTCAGGAGTTTAAAATCTCTCTTTATTCAACACCGTCTTCCATATTTATTATAAAAAGAATTCTTATTGTTTGCAGGACACTATCAGGTAGTGTCTTGCACATATCGAACACATATAGCAGGATGTAGTCCAAAAACCTGGCAACAATTAGCATTTTTGAGCCATGGGTTCCCTGAGGAATTTTAGCCTATGGGATTTTATAATGGATGTTTGAGATGTAGCCTATGAGAGAAATAAGGCCTGTGCCTAAACTTACTTCAAGATACTTTCATGTTTTGTTCTAGAACATAAATTAAACACAGTCATACATTAAATGTTCATTTAAGCTACTGTGTTATTTAAAGTAGCATGTTGCTAACACAATGCTAATTAAGGACTAAAACTAGCATTAGCATGTGAGCTGATCCGTTTACAAAATTACTATTGTAATCCTTTTTAGCAACTAGTTAGCAAGACTGGTTAGCAACAGGCATTCTTAAAAGACACAATGGCTTCAAAATAGCGGTTGAGGAATGACTGTGTGTAATTTATGTACTAGAACAAAACGTTACATTTTACTTGTAAATCCCTATTCTAAAAATGTCATGTTTCTATTTCATCCATTAGTTGAAGACTAACCCAAACTTCCTCTTAAAATAGGCAATATTACACTGATAAACCTGGTCTATGCAGGGTCAGACAAATCCTCCCATTTTTCCTGTCAATGACTGACAAGTCTTCCATTAAAACTGACTGCATAGCTTCTTGACTATGACTATAGTCTAACCATTTGAAATATTAAAGTGGTTCTACACCCAAAAATGTAAATCATCTATCATTCTTTACTCACATTTATGTCATTCCAATGCCAGATGTGATTTCTTTTTTTTTTCTCTCTCTCCATGGAACACAAAGTAGACGTTTTTGAAGAATTTTGTCCAAAAAGTAGAAGAAATCAGGAAAGTAGGGAAGCTTATGAGTAAATATCAACTTAAAAATCAGTTTGTTCTTCACACTAACCTATTGTATAATTAACTTCAGAAGGATTGGAACATAGCACGCAAGTCTTTTGCTTCTGTAGTTCTTTTATGTTGCTTTTTTTGTCCTTTTTGAATCTTGATGACCCCTGGTCACTCTGAACTCTGTGCTGGCAAACGATTCTTCAAAAATGTCTACTTTTGTGTTCCAAGGAAAAAATAACAGCTTACAGGTTTGGATGAACAGGATGGTGAGTAAATAATGACAGGATTTTCATTTTTGGATGAACTAATCCTATAAGATAAGATAAGTAGCCAAACAGAACACACTGTGGAAAATATTGTTTTGCTTTATGTAACATAAATAGTCATGAATTATGTTGATGTTCTGGTGTATATTATGGCCCACATGCTCGTATTTTCGTCTCTGTGCTTTTTCCACAGGAGCACAAACCTACATTCTCCACACTTGTATCTCTCAATCCAAAGGGGAAGCTATTGTCCTTGATTCTGCCGTGCTCTTCTTTCACACCTTTAATTGTCAGGATCACCACAGCACAATCATGCGCAAGATGAGTAAAGTGACTCAGCGCGAGCACAGTAATGAGCATGTCACAGAGTCTGTGGCTGACCTACTGGCGCTGGAGGCTCCCATGGACTACAAGAGTAGCCAGATGAGCATGGCAGGAGGGGGCGCACCACCCATAGGTAAGCCAGACATCTCCCCCGACCTGGAAGACGGTCGCCCTGCATGGAACAGTAAGCTGCAGTACATCCTGGCCCAGGTGGGCTTCTCAGTGGGCCTGGGCAACGTGTGGCGTTTCCCTTACCTTTGCCAGAAGAACGGAGGTGGTAAGTTATTGGCTGGCTATCTGGTGTCTAGAGTTGTTTAAAGAAATAGTACACACAAGAATGGAAATTCTGTCACCTTCATGTCTCCCAATATTTAAGTAATTTCAAGTTGTTTCTCATCAAAACGTATTGTATACTTTCAGAACACTTGAAATATGATCTTGCCAAGTTGAGTCAAATGATATGGGTTGTTGGTCCAAAGATTTGTGGCAGCGGAGAGTGAGTTTACTGAGCCCAACTGCCTGCAAAATTTGTAGACTTCCTCACAATGTATTTGTTAAAACTGCTGTTCAATTTTGATTCTAACTCTGGTTCGGAGTAATTGAACGGTTACAGGATGTCCTGTTAGAACATTAAGTCTCACACCAGGGTGTACTTGTGGATGATTTATTGTGTGTGGTTCTGTAAACATAAAGCAATATACAAAATATAAATAAACATAAATGTACAAATCACAGATGTATAAACAGTACTAGACATATAAAGCAGTACTTAAATACTGGTTATAAATATAAGCAGCATGGTAAAAGTCATTAGAGAACTAGTCATAAAGCAAATATTATACAAATTATTATGCTACCACACTACATGCCTAGCGCACATAGTGTTAACAGCGCATGCGTCCAACTCACCACATAAACATGCCCATACATGTTCCCTGAGACACATTTTAAGTCTACACGTTATAATGCGTATATAACATTAAACAATGTACAGATACATAACATGGGAGGATAATATGACCTTTAGGCGATAGGATAATGTGCAAACATAATTATCAATGTAAACATTTAGACGGAATGCCGCTATAGCGATCTTTACTCTCTTTCATAAACGTATTATGCAACAAAATATGCAAATGTACTTACAATTAGTTGCAAGCACACATATAATCCACAAATTCCTTAGCTGGCAACACTTCTGACTAATTTAACTATTATTCACTATTAACAAGCACATCTACTATGCTACCCTGGGATAATTTCTTTGCAAAAAAACAAAAGCATTCAATTTCAGAAAACATTTTTTAATTTTCTTGAGTATGTGTAGCATTTATGTAACTTTTGGCAAAGCATTTCTATAAGATAGTAACCATTCAGAACAAATGTGTTCTTGTGTTTTAAAAGCAAGATGCAGCGCAATGAACAGAGAAGAATGTAGGTGTCTTGAGATGTATTTTTAACAGATAAAGTTCTTTTTAACTTGATACAGCATATAAAAATGCAGCGCTCCTAAGAGACATGCTAAATACACAGTGAAACGTGGCACAGTGGTCAAAGACAATCATCTAGCAAATGATTGCATGTAAAAAAAAATTAAAAACATTGTGGGTGGCAGCAAAAACAAGTTCGGTGTGAATGGCCCCTTGTTCAAATGACACATTACTTCTTGAAGTTTCGTAAAGTTACCTCTCTTAAAGGTAGCCTTTTGTTTCAGTTGATTGTAGGTAAATATACACTTCATCCTGTTCTCTGTGTTCTTAAATATTCCAGGTTCAGTACAAGTTTAGCTCAGTCATCAGCATTTGTCGCATAATGTTGTTTAAAATAATTTTGACTCGTCCGTTCATCCTTTTTTGTTTTTAAAGCAAAAATTTTGGTTACAGTGAGGCACTTCAAATGGAAGTGAATGGGGCCAACATCGTGATGGCAACAAAGTTGTAAACTTGGCTATAACTTTACAGAGGAATAGATAGTAAGCGATTTTAACAAGCTAAAATCAAGTTAGCGAGCATATTTTTGTCTTATTGCTATATTTTTGAAACAGGGAGTATTTTAATGTTTACTGATTGTCCCCATTCACTACCATTGTAAGTGCATCACTGGAACACAGATTTTGACTTTGGCAAGTCAAAATCATTTTTGTGGTAATCAACATGATGCTACAAAAACAAAAAGCTTAACTTGTATTGAACCCTCATTATTCCATTATTTATCTCGATGCTGTTTTACTGAGTGAGAAACTGCCCCAAATGATTCAGTGAGAGAGTGTTCTGAACGAATTGGACTTAATCACAAATCGAATCAGACTGTTTTGCAAGCTCGTTTGGCCAATTCACTGAAAATTCACATCTTTTTTTATCTGTTTTTAGTCAGATGGTCAAGCTGGGAGACCATCTGGCTGACAAGTTAAACCAGCTGAACATGAGCTTGGCGAGGCTGGGAGACCAGCAGGATCAACTAAAACCTGCTAAGACCAGCATACAAAGCTGGTTTCAGCTATTTTATTACCATCGAATTGATATAAGATACATTGAGATGTGTAGGTAAATTTGGTGGCTTAAAGTTCCATACTTAATAATTTCTGAACAATTATGTTTCATAATATAAAAAGCTTCACCTGTCATCAAAGTATAGCAACATAAACCAGCATGGTTAAAAACCTATGTATTATTAAAGCAAACTTCTAAAAATGATAGGTGGACATGCTAATGTTTTCTAAAAAAGTTAAACTTGACACCTTAATTAGATTGTCATATCTTGTTCCCACTTGTCTAGCAACTATGTATGTTTCCCAGAGGGCCTTGTTTCCATTACGTTCATTGTCTCCATCTTCTCTCCATCTGTCTGTCCTTTCTCTGTCCTCCTCTCTCCTCTCCTCTGCGCAAGACCTCTATTTCCTTATTTGCATGCATAAATAAACCTCAGACAAAACCTTTCAAAGCAACATCAAACACAAAATAAATTCTGCTATCAAACAAATTGCAAGCAGTCCTTCGTCATCCCCAATTTATGCAAATGCCAAGGGAAGGCTGTGCTGTGAACATGCCTGCCTCTAATAATACTTAGAACTTCTCAAGAGGATGGGTTTGTGGTCATCCATCTGCACTGTGAGATCTTGTTTTAAGAATCAGTTATTTTGAGATTGTTCTCTGACTGGCGAATAGGAAGATGAGGGTGTAGCTGCTCTGCTCGGACCAAACTCTTCGTCACCATGGAGCTAGCTTGACATCAAAGCTCAGCAGAATCATGACTTGCTTTTTATTGTTGCTCAAGGCCTCTGTCATTAGACTATAGCTGAAACCACCTGCTGTATCTGGGTTTTTAAAATTGTGGAAAACCCAAACAAAGCAAACAAGACATGAACAAGATGTTTTTTTAATCCAATTAGTATAATATAGGCTAAACCTTCAAAGTGTCATATGATATTAATAACAGAACAAATCAACACCATTACCAACACTAACAAAGTTATATCAAATTTTACAACTTTGTTGCCATGATGATGTAAACCCTAAAACAACAGTTTTCTTTACAGCTCAAATAATACACAAGTTTTAACAGAAGAATTAATGTAAGTATTTATATATATATATATATATATATATATAAATTACATGCTTCACATTTCTGCCTTTAAATGAAATAATTTTTGTGGTAATCAACATTATGCCTCAAATGCTTTCAATTGAGATTCACTTTTATTGAACCTGGAATATTCCATTAAAAATATATTTACATAATTATATTGAATGCCATACTATCTAATTCTACGTAACAAAATAGGATAATAATAACAGAGTGAAACAATCTATTAGAAATATTAGAATTTATTATAAAAATTAATTAAAAGAATATTCCAAAACTATTTTAAGCTTTTAAAAACAGTGACCCAGATGCATTGCAGTTGCATATAGAAATCATCAGTCAAGTCAACAGCACTATGTTTGCAATATTTTCACCTGAATTCATGTAATTTTCAACATTCCCTTTGGATGAAAGTGGTTCTATTCCTGTACCTGACATATTTATAATATCTGTCTTCTAATGAAAAAGCTACTGCATTGAGAATATTTTAAGAAAATAATTTTAAGGGAATATTAGTGCTAAAGTCTAAATTAAGGGTATTCATAATTGTGTGGATAACCAAAGTTCTTGAACAAATACAGATATTGCACTGTTTTTTATTTATTTTTTTCTCCCCAATTTGGAATGCCCAATTCCCAATGCACTCAGAAGTCCACATGGTGGCGAAGTGACTCGCCTCAATCCAGGTGGCAGAGTTGCCTCCACATCTGGGACCGTCAATCTGTGCATTTTGTCATGTGGCTTGTTTTGCGCATTACTGCGTAGCGCGTGTTTAGGCTTCAAGCTATTCTCAGTGGCATCAATGCATTACTCATCAGGCGCCCCACTAGAGCGAGAACCACATTATAGTGACCACAAGGAGGTTACCCCATGTGACTCTACCCTTCCTAGCAACCGGGCCAATTTGGTTGCTTAGGAGACCTGGCTGGAGTCACTCAGCACGCCATGGATTTGAACTTACGACTCCATGGGTGGTAGTCAGTGTCAATACTCGCTGAGCTACCCAGGCCCCTACTCACTGCGTTTTTCATAAATACATGTAAATACTCATTGTGACTCATTTATCATGCTGTGCTATCTGCAAAACAATGTCTATGATTTGGTATCACACCATATTATGTTTCAAACAATTAGGTCAAACAGTGGCCTATTTGAAATCAGATAGCATCCTTGTAGCATATTCACTGCCATATTGGAACAATTCCCTTAATGTACCAGTAAGAGAAAAAAACACTAGTTATACAAATGGAAATGGTTGAATTTTAGGAAAGTCACATCTTATGGCACAATATTGACCAAGAATCACTTAAAAAATTGCCAATTTATGAAATACTTACAAAGCCAAACTCTGCTCTTAACCTTCTGATATGTCCTTTAGAGTTGCTATCTGTTCTTTCTGATAAAGGGTGTACTTTTCAAGAATTTTTCTGTTTAAAACCACATTACACATTATCCATTTCTAGTTCAAAATGTGTTAAAATATATATGAAAAAATACATTTTAAAATATGATACTGGAAAAGCTTGTCCCAGACAGTAACAGCATATGAGCTAAATTCTGAATAGAAATCTTTCCGTACTGATTGAAATTCCACAATACTCTACTAGTGTATAATTTGATTAACAATATAAATATACTGTATTATCACATTTTAATGATATACACTGTAACAAAAGCATATAAGCAAAAAACTATAAATGAAAAAAAAAACGTTTTAATTTTTAATTGAACAGAATTTTTATTTTTTTCAAGTGAGTGTGCCATAACTTGATTGATCTTACACTATTGATTGGACATTTAAAAAACTGCTGTAAGGCCATTACTCTTTGTGTTTACAAGTGCTGCTGTCTCTTCTACAGGTGCCTACCTTGTTCCATACTTTATCCTGCTTATCCTTATTGGCATCCCACTCTTCTTCTTGGAGCTGGCAGTTGGCCAGAGGATCCGTCGAGGGAGCATTGGAGTGTGGAACTATGTTTGTCCACGACTCGGTGGGATCGGAGTGTCCAGCTTGATGGTGAGTGAATGACATTCTGGTTAAATAAGACACAACTGAGCAGTCACTTAAAACTAATTTTCTTCTTGATTAATCTAATGTTGCTTATTGGGTGGACCCATCTGTAAAATAATACAATAACAGGGTTTACAGGTTCAGTTGGCATCAGTAGGCATCAGTTAATCAAATAATTTTTCAGACAATCAGATAATTACAGCCCAAACTCATTCCATTGGTTGATCCAATGTTGCTGTCAGGATGCTCAAACAGAGCAATGTTTTGATATGGCCACATAGCTGTAGTGTTAACAGTCTTCAGGGAAACTTCAAAATGGCTTACTTTTCTCTCTGCATTTTAAACTGGGTTAGGAAAAAGTAGTTCAGCTTCAAGTTTCAGAAATGACGGTGAAACCAAACGAAAGAGGCAACTATAAGGCCAAGGCCAAATTGAATCATTCTTCTTGGCTTGCAATCTACAGACATCAAATTTTCAGTGTCTAGTGCATGTCAGCTCAGACTGGATGATTGATGGAGTTTGAGGTCCTATAATAAAGATGTAAATACATTGTTGAAAAAAGAGTCTCAACACAATAAGGAGCCTGTCAACTTTATTAATGGTGACTTCGCCACATACTTTCCAGACCAATTATAATTTTTTTCTCTTTCAGCCTTTACGTTCCTCTAAAGGGCTGAATAAAACCATTCATGTTTCAGAGTCTTTGGCCTAAAAGTGCTAATTCACCAGCCATTCTTTGCAGAGTCATACATTCCGCAAAGCTGTTTTAAGATCAGCTTAAATTTGTGCACAGTCACAAAAACTATTACATGGTTTTCAATCTAAAAATATCACCCTGGTTAAGCATTATAGAGATATTTATTTTCAATTCCAGCTGCACCTGAACTTTACTTTTCATATCCTGGTATAGGCGGCTGGCATTCAGACACACTTTATCAAGTCAGCAAGAATATAAGGGGTTTTGGGAGATGATGGTTGTATACCATGAGCTGATGCACCAGTGCAAAATGGATTTAGTGTTGATGCTGTTTCATCAGCAATTTCTTGAGAATGGCTTTCTCATTACAGTAATAAACTTAGCTGAATACAGAATATATTATACTATATATACAAATATAAAGTGAGGTCCAAAAGTCTGATACCACTAGTGAAAGTGCTTCTACTTAGCATTCTTTACAAATTTAATCTTCTAATTCCCCACTTTTTGTCCATAATATTATATTATCAACATAACAACTGAAATGAGAAATTAATAAAATATTCTGAATTTCTTAGCATTTTATATGTCCCCATTTTGCTTTAATGACAGCATGCACTCAGCTGACATGGACTCATGGATCCATGTTATCCCAGTATGATTTGAAAATGTTCCTAAGAGATTTTTGTGTGCTTCAATGGAAGTAAGAAAGTCTGACCTTTAGTAACATGGTCAATGTCACAAATGTTCTTACATTTTATTAATGATCTAGAAATAGTGCAGAATATAACAGATTTCATTTCATGTCATAACGTGTATTTGTTTGACTTTTTTCCAAAATCCTGAAGCTTTGTCTTATACAGAAAGACTGTTTGCACCCAGGTTTAAATAGCACCTACCACACAGCATAGCTATCTGCACTGGTTTGGTGGAACCACAGAAATTTACAAACAAAGTGCAGCACAAATGCAGTTGGGAGTAAAGACAGACATGCTCTTTTTGTGCGAATGACCCGAGTTTAAATCTGCTTTTTTGTCCCACTCTTACCCATCATTTTTTCTGTTTCCACTCTTAATATTTCCTTTAATACTACTTATATAACTAAATAAATATATAGGTTGATAAATGGTTGATTTCCTCGCAGTGATGACATGGTGAAGGTAGGGGAGTTCAGAGAAGGATTTGGGTATGTGGCGGGGTTTGTCGATCACCCGTGTTCCCTTCGTTGTCTGGGCGCGAGGGGTGATTTCCTGCGGCTTGGCATCGGTGGTGTCTATATTGTATTGCTCCATTTCAAAAGTGTCTCGAGACTAACCCTTACGTTTAACTATAGTAATATTGTACTACCCGTGGCTACAGTAACTGTACTGTTTTTTTTTTTGTTGTTTTTTTTGGTGAAAGAAAAAGGTTTTGATAAAGTTAACCGTGGTTTTACTAGAGCAGGGGTCATGACCATAGTATTACAATAGTAATATTGTAACAACCCTGACATGCATCATTTTGTGATTAATATTATTTTACTACAAATATCATAATTAACTATGGTTAGTGTAGTAAAATCATGGTTCATTTTCATAAGGGAAGGTTAGGGTCAGTTTTAGGGGCAGGGATTGGTGTATGGTTTATTTGAGTCTCCTAAAAACACACTAAACAGGCTGCAGTGATGCCCCTATATTGCATCTGCCTTGTTTATATCCATATATACACTCACCTAAAGGATTATTAGGAACACCATACTAATACTGTGTTTGACCCCCCTTCTACGTGGCATTGATTCAACAAGGTGCTGAAAGCATTCTTTAGAAATGTTGGCCCATATTGATAGGATAGCATCTTGCAGTTGATGGAGATTTGTGGGATGCACATCCAGGGCACGAGCTCCTGTTCCACCACATCCCAAAGATGCTCTATTGGGTTGAGATCTGGTGACTGTGGGGGCCATTTTAGTACAGTGAACTCATTGTCATGTTCAAGAAACCAATTTGAAATGATTCGAGCTTTGTGACATGGTGCATTATCCTGCTGGAAGTAGCCATCAGAGGATGGGTACATGGTGGCCATAAAGGGACGGACATGGTCAGAAACAATGCTCAGGTAGGCCGTGGCATTTAAGCGATGCCCAATTGGCACTAAGGGGCCTAAAGTGTGCCAAGAAAACATCCCCACACCATTACACCACCACCACCAGCCTGCACAGTGGTAACAAGGCATGATGGATCCATGTTCTCATTCTGTTTACGCCAAATTCTGACTCTACCATCTGAATATCTCAACAGAAATCGAGACTCATCAGACCAGGCAACATTTTTCCAGTCTTCAACTGTCCAATTTTGGTGAGCTCTTGCAAATTGTAGCCTCTTTTTCCTATTTGTAGTGGAGATGAGTGGTACCGGTGGGGTCTTCTGCTGTTGTAGCCCATCCGCCTCAAGGTTGTGCGTGTTGTGGCTTCACAAATGCTTTGCTGCATACCTCGGTTGTAGCGAGTGGTTATTTCAGGCAAAGTTGCTCTTCTATCAGCTTGAATCAGTCGGCCCATTCTCCTCTGACCTCTAGCATCAACAAGGGATTTTAAGCCCACAGGACTGCCGCATACTGGATGTTTTTCCCTTTTCACACCATTCTTTGTAAACCCTAGAAATGGTTGTGCGTGAAAATCCCAGTAACTGAGCAGATTGTGAAATACTCAGACCGGCCCGTCTGGCACCAACAACCATGCCACGCTCAAAATTGCTTAAATCACCTTTCTTTCCCATTCTCACATTCAGTTTGGAGTTCAGGAGATTGTCTTGACCAGGACCACACCCCTAAATGCATTGAAGCAACTGCCATGTGATTGGTTGATTAGATAATTGCATTAATGAGAAATTGAACAGGTGTTCCTAATAATCCTTTAGGTGAGTGTATATATTTATTTATTTTTAATGCCAGATTTTCAATGTGGTCTTAGACTTTTGTACCGCACTGTATATATCACAAATAGTCTGCATGAGAGATAAATTAAAAAAGGTAACACTTCTGGTTACATTTACTGTAGATTGGGAATCTTCCTCTGCCATGCTGTGATAACCACCTATTCAAAGATAATGATAAAACATATAAGAAAAGACATTTTGATACCATGGGTCCCTTTAGACTAAATAAAACGGCTCCTCAGTTGAAACGACTGTATGGAAACACAGGCACTATATGTGGCTGTTCTGCTGCAGCTGCAGCTATTAATACCCATAAAGCTAGAGCTGCCTAGGTCACAGAAAGACTGTGCTTCAATTATTCACTAACTTAATGTGCTGTAGACCTGTGATGTAGCCAAGAACCATTACTGCCCTGTTACACAGACTGCAGGGATAAAGCGAAGGATAGATTTGCTGTTAACAGACACAAGTTGCTAAACCCTGAGCATGCAAAGGTATTTCTGCTGTTTGCACATACAGTAAGACACATTAATTTACACTCACTGAGTGGATATTAGCAACACTTTAGTCCTAATAAAGTGCCCGATGTGGTCTTCTTCTGTTGTATCCCATTCGCCCAAAGATTCGACGTGTTTTGTGCATTCAGAGATGCTATTCTGTTCAGTACAATTGTACAGAGTTGCTGAGTTACTGTAGCCTTTCTGTCAGCTCAAACCAGTCTGGCCATTCTCCGTTGACCTCTCTCATCTACAAGGCATTTACATCCACAGAATTGCCACTTATTGGATGTTTTTTGTTCTTGGCACCTTTCTGAGTAAACTCTAGAGACTGTTGACTGTAAAAATCTCATGAGATCAGCAATTACAGAAATATTAAAACCAGAGATTCTGGCATCAACAATCATGCCAAGGTTGAAACATTGAGATCACATTTTTTTCTCATTTTAAATGAACAAAGGAAAATCTTCACTTCAGTTGATATTTGCAATTCATCATGTAATAGAAATTAGTAGTCTAAAAGTTAGTAGGCAAAAAAAAAAAAAAAACAAGAAGAACAAATGGTTTAAGCAAACTCACCAGATAAATTCCAATCCAATCAAAAAATTTTTTCCGTATTCACAAAATCTTGACAACAGACCTAGATGGAGAAAATGTTCTAGTTGCTTTACACTGGCTCCTCCATCACGGTGATGTGAGTGTTGAGCTGTTGCAGTCAGTTGCTTTCCAAGAGGAAGTTAAAAGCTGTGTCTTAAAACGGCTAAACTGCCTTACTAGACATCACTGTTGTGTCAATTCGTGGTTACAAGTGTACTGAGCACTCTAAGCCTATATTCAGGTCACTCCCAGAACACTCCCAAACTGCAGGGGGCAACCATGCAACAAAAGTTGGTGGAACCAACTTTTGGGAAGTGCTCTTGGGACCATATTTGCCTGCCCACAGGAAGTGCATGGCATTGAAATGTTTGTGAAGAGCTCAGTTGGCTCACTCTCTCTCACTTGTTCCTGGGAAAAGCTACTATGACCACAGCTCCTGATCATCTCAAAGACGCTAACTGGTAGGACAGTATAAGGTTAAAATGTGTTTGAATGTGTTGAGTTCAGGCTTCTCTATGTTCATATGTTTGCTTTTGCTTGGTTGTAACATACAATTTAAATTAAATAAGGAAGACTTTATTATTGTAACGCTTACTCTAAGCATTTGTATAAGTTTAATTACGGGATTGGTATTGTTATTATTAGACATCCCAGGTTGATCTGAATGACTTTGTTTGGTTTGAGGATTCAGTAGCATTTATTTATTACTTTGAGAAAGTTGTATTGAGATTTGTTTGTAACTAATTCATGCTTTTGGTTTGTGTATTTTAAAGGTTATCAACCTATTCTGTCTCATCCCTAATCTATCAAACCATCTTGAAGAAATAAAAAATCATAAAGTGAGCAGATTTGAGTTGTCCTTTGCGTTCATCAGAGATAAAGCAGTTTTCAAGTTTGGGCAGAGCTGTGGTCAGTTAAAAAACACACACAACTTGACAGTTGATAACCAGCGTGGCAGTGAGAACAAGGATCAAAGGCCTGAGGTCAAGCTGTCAACGCAAAGGAAAAATTGACTGGAAACTCTGCACCATGGCAAAGGAAACTCTTGGGAAAACAGTCAAGCAACTGAAGCAAGAGCGGACTTTAGCTAAATCTGCTTTCACCAAGCAAGCAAACTATCTGAGCAAAGCTGCAGATAGTATGATTAAGCATGAACTTCAAGAGGAGTTCAGCAAGCTCAGTTCCCTGGCAAGGTATGTGAGCCGATGCAAATGAGGACTACAGGGCTGGCCTACTGGCTGAAGCGGGATCTGAGGAGGATGAAGAAGTCAAGCTCGACGAGCACCAGCAGGCTGAGCTTGAAAGGACAATGGAAGAGTGCGACATGAGACTGGGGGACATCCGTGAAGGCAGTCCAATCCAACCTCTGGCCAAGATATGGTAAAGAGGAAGTAGACTTTGCAATCCAAGAAGCGGAAAAAGCCTGTGACAGAGCCCAGGTAAGCCCCATCACTGCTATCAATAGAGACGGCTATGAACTACAGCTGGAAAGAGCAAGGAGGCTAATCCATGGTGCAACTGAAAGCCTGAAAGACTGGGAGAAATGGATCCCACATGATCAGACAGCAGACCTGAGAGGCAGATTAAGAGACCTGAGAATATTCGGCAGCAACCTGGAGGCCAGAAGGGCAGAATTCCTCACCGCACAAAAAATTGCAGAAGAGGAAAGAAGAGGTCCAGACCAACAGCCTATTCCAACCGCAGTTCCCCAACCAGTGGTGAGAATAAAGCCAACCAGTCTACCTAAATTCACTGGGATTAGGAGGAGTTTCCATAGATGGAGGAGAGACTGGGAAAGTCTACAAAAGCAGGGAGAGCCGACTGGATCAGTGGAAGTGAAGAAGTTCCAACTCCTTGACAGTGTGGACGAGAGGATAGGTAGGGACCTGAGCTTGACAACATACAACAGTGCTGAAGACATATTTAGAGTACTTGAAAACAGGTATGGAAACAAGCCAACGATTGCTTTGGAGATAATTGGGGACCTAGAGAGGATCCCTCCTTTAAAGTCACACCAGCCAAGGAAGGTAATTGACCTAATTCAGGCTGTGGAAAAAGCTCTGAATGACCTCCACGGAACTTCGAAAGCATTGGAGCCATAAAGAATCCCCTTGTGATCAGATCCATAGAGAGCAAGCTCCCAGATAACATAAAGAGGGACTGGCTGGCGTTTATGGTCAACCCAAGAAATGGAGTCACACATGACAATCACTTTGACATCCTTCTGACATTCTTGAAGACACAAGAGGACATTCTAGAGAAACTAGACCAATTGGGTGGAAGTGAAAAACCTGAAAAGAAAGCTACATACCTGGAGAAGAGGTATGCCTCCACAAAGTCCACAAGGAAAGGAGGATGTGTTGTTTGTGGAGATGAGAAGCATCGTGAGAAAATCTTCTTTGTAAGCAGTTTAAAGAATTGAGACCTGATGAGAAACTGAATGCTATCGAAAGGCTGGGAGCATGCAGAAGATGTCTCAGATGTCATGAAGAGGATGAGGAATGTACTGGACATTTACCTGTGCAGGAACAGAGACTGCAGAAGAGGAAGCTCTTCAGATCACCATTTCTTTCTCTGCCTGAAAGGAGGATTCAAGGGGAAAGAATCTGTGAAAGTGGGAAAACCCAGCACCAGGAGGCAAACATTCACAGAGGAGCAAGAGAAATTGATGTCTGAGCTTACCCCTGACATGGCAGAAAAAGTCAAAAAAGCCTTCACCAATATGGCTGCAAAATCACACGGCACTAGAAGAAGCCTTCCTGGAGTGATGGACTCAAGTACACGTGAGTTACCAGTTATTCTTATGCTTCTCGAGTAACCACCAACGCAGGACAGAAAATTGGAACTCTCATTGACTTAGCATCAGATACCAACTACATCACTCATACAGCTGCCAGGAGATTGAAGCTTCAGAGTGAAAAGATCATGCTTGTCGTCCATGGAGTTGGAGGCATGGCCATGAAGGTAAAGACCAAAAGATACTTACTCAAGGTAAGAGTCAAGACACCTAGAGGCACGGAGAGAGCTCATGAGCTGATCTGTTATGGGTTGGATGAAATTGCAAAAGTTCACAGAGTAATCAAAGCACAGCAACTTGAGAAGTTCTTTCCCGAGACCAACCTGGAAGATCTGCACAGACCAGAACATGTTGAGCTTCTCATAAGCCACCGTGAAGGAAGACTTGCTCCACAGAGAGTAAAGGTAGTAGGAGATCTTGTCCTGTGGGAAGGCCCTTTAGGAAAGACCGTTGGCGGAGCACATCCGGACCTCTGTGAAGTAGTGGGTATGGCCCTGCACAATTCTGAGACCCACTTTGCACGATCAATGAGAATGACAGCAGTGAAGTATCAAGAAATTGCTGAGATGCAAGAATCTAGAGCTGAGACCAGAACCACTGTTATTGGCAGGGAGTTCTTGGACTGGTGGAAGTGGGACAGCATTGGTGCGGCCTGCTGAACCCATGTGTGGAGGATGCCGGTGTGGTAACTGTCAGCCAGGAGGCAAAGACATGACTCTGAGTGAAGAAAGAGAGCTTGAGATGATCAGGCAAGGCCTCAGCTATGTGAAATCAGATGCACATAGTCAGGAGCCTCACTGGGACACAAAATACCCCTGGATTGAAGATCCAAGTTCCCTGCCCAACAACAGAAGCGCAGTGGAAGCCACATTTCTGAGGACGGAGAAACAACTCAAGAAGGAACCAGAGTGGCGTACAGCATACACAACTCAAGTCCATGAGATGGTGGAAAGGAGGGCAGCAAAGAAACTGACTAGAGAGACCATTGCTGCCTGGAAAGGACCAGTATGGTACGCCAGTCACTTGGTGGCGCCGAACCCACACTCTGTAACAACACCTGTCCGACTGGTATGGGACAGCAGCCAGAAGTATAGAGGAATCAGCATGAATGACCTTCTCCTGAAAGGGCCTGATGTACTTAATCCCATCCGGGCAGTGCTACTAAGGTTCAGGAGAGGAGTCCATGCTGCCCTCGGCGACATTAAGAAGATGTACAATTCTGTGTGGCTTGAAGACCTGGAGATGCACCTCCATAGATTTCTCTGGAGAAATGGGGAAGATGAAGAAATTGAGGAATATGCTATCACCAGGGTCAACATTGGTGATCGACCAGCAGGGTGCATCGCACAACTGGCCATGAGAGAGACAGCAAGGCTGCCCATTTTCAATCATCTGGAGGGGAACGGAGGATTCTTGAGGAGGATTCTTATGTAGATGACATTCTGACATCCCATAATGACCTGGAAGAGCTCAACTGAAACCACCAAAAAGTCGAAGAAATTCTGAAGGCAGGTGGATTCTTCCTTAAGCCGTGGGTCCGATCAGGCCAAAGTGGGAGGCAGACGTCTACATCAGAACATCCAGCATCATCAAATGAAGTCTTCATTCTCCCCAACCAAATGAGAGAAGGAGACAACAAAGCCCTTGGAGTTGGTTACCTGGTCGAACCAGACAAACTGTACCTTAAGACCTCGATAAACTTCTCAAAGAGGAAAAAGAAGATGAGAATTAGCAAAAATCTTGTCGAAGAAGAGGTGAGACAAAAAACTCCAAACCCATTGACTAGAAGACAACTGCTTAGCCAAGTAGCTAGTTTATATGACCCAATAGGCCTTGCAACACCTGCCAAACAGAAAGGAGCCATTCTAGTCAGGAAGGCATTTCAAGAAGCTGGAGGCAAAACTCTAACACGAGACACATGGGACACACCTCTGTCTGAGAGACTTAGAGAAGAAGCCATCCATCTGTTTGAGGAATACACACGCCTCAACCAAATTACCTTCCATAGAAGCCTCACACCAGTCAGAAGTATTGGGGAACCCTTGGGAATAACATTCTCAGATGGTAGCGACCAGAGCTATGGAGCTGTTGCATACTTCAGGTGGGAGACTGAGCAAGGCATTCTGGTCCGGCTTGTTGAGTCCAAAGCCAAGCTCACACCACTTGACCAAAAGGGAGAAGCAGTGAAGGCTGAGGTCTGTGGGGCTGTGTTTGCTGCGAGACTCAGAAAATATATTGAAAAGCACAGTCGGATGCAAGTGGAACGTTGGCTCCATCTGCTGGACAGTCAAACTGTGCTGGGTGCAATCCAAAGGGACAGTTATGGGTACCAGACCTTTTTGCAAACAGAGTGGGAGAAATCCAGAAGTCCACATCAGTTGAAGACTGGAGATGGATTCCAGGGGAGCAAAACATTGCTGACCTCACAACAAGAGGAGCAACCCCAGAAGACCTCAAAGAAAACTCTGTGTGGCAAAATGGCCCAGAGTTTCTGAAACGACCTGTGGAGGAGTGGCCGACAAAGTCAGCCAAAGATGTCGCTGCAGATGCTAAAGAAGGTATAAACAAGCTCCAAAGGAAATGTTTTACAGCAGCACTGACCCGAGCACAGGTCCAATATGCTCGACCTGCCACTGCAATGCCAAGGTCCCCGACCTCTAACCAAGACAAGGACCTGCAAAGCAACCTTAGTGGAAGAGGGCACCAAATCCAAGTCCGGAGGCCACCTTCTGGTTCTTCAATAAGGAAAATCCTTAACATCAGTAAGTTCAGCAGTTTAACCAGGTTGATAAGAGTCGTTGCCTGGGTGTGGAGAGCTTCCACAAAGTGGAAAGAAATGCTGGCCAAGACCTCAACCAGAAGCAAGCCAAAGAGGAGGGAGGTTCCTTCAGCTCTTGAGATCAAGTCCAGAGTCAAGGGAACTACACTTACCATCATGGAGTGTGAGGATGCTCTCAGGGATCTCTTCCTTTCGGCTCAAATGGAGGTAACCTTGCCAGACACCACACTCAGCAGGCTTGCTGTGGTCAGAGAGGAAAGCACTGGACTTTTACTCTGTGGAGGAAGATTCCAAATCTTTAATAAAGAGAAAACTGCAGTACCAGTCTTGCCCTGCACATCATGGGTATCCACTCTTCTAGCTCAAGAAGCCCACAGGGCAAATCATGAAGAAATTGCAGGCACACTTCTCCGGATGAGAAGGAAAGCATGGGTGGTAAGAGGCGGAAACTAGCTCAAAAGATCGTTGATAGCTGTGTGACATGCAGGAGACTTAAGGCCCGAAGATGCCAACAGATCATGAGTGACCTTCCATCGGAGAGAATAACACCAGCCAATCCATTTGAGTACACAACAGTGGACTTATTTGGACCGTATGAAGTGAAGGATGAGGTGAGAAAGAAAGTGAAACTCAAAGTGTGGGGAATCGTCTTTTGTTGCATGGCGTCTAGAGCTATGCACACAGACCTTGTCAGTGATCAGTCAGCTGAAGGCTTCCTGTTAGCCTACCAAAGATTTACAGCACTGAGAGGACATCCAAGGAAATTGTGGTCGGATCCTGGGAAGAACTTTGTCGGAGCAAGACCGGCCCTCAAAGAGCTCTACCTGTTTCTGGACCGACTGGAAAAATCAAAGCTTGAAGATGAAGGCTCCAAGCATGGCACAGAATGGAGCTGGAAGATCCATCCAGCGGACTCACCTCACAGAAATGGAGCTGCTGAGGCTGCTGTCCGGACTGTGAAGCGGGCTTTGCACAATCTGGGGGTGATGGAGTCTTCACATGGGGTGAGTTTCAAACTTTCCTTTATATGGCTTCCAACCTCGCCAATGAACGACCTATTGATGCCAGGACTCAGAGCCGGGAAGACTGTGTAGAATACATTAGCCCAAATTCACTTCTGCTCGGAAGAACTGGTCCCAGAGGCGATCCAGGGACCTTTGACTTTGAAGGCTACCCTTACAAGAGATTAAGAACCATCCAAACAGAAGTTGACCGGTTCTGGAGGAAATGGAGCCAGTTAGCCGGACCAAACCTGTTTGTCCGGACCAAGTGGCACACAGCTCATAGAAATGTGGCAATTGGAGATGTCATCTGGCTGGCTGACCAGAACGCTTTGAGAGGTCAGTTCAGGCTTGCCAGGGTCATTGACGTGAACACTGACAGGAAGGGAATTGTGAGGGATGTATATCTCCGATCCTTCCCCAGCTACCCAGTCGCAACTGTGAAGCCCACTAAAAAGATGGAAACACACTCAACCAAGATACCTGCAACGGTTCTTCACAGAGATGTCAGACGGATAGTTGTCCTGCTTCCAGTTGAAGAGCAGCAGTAGCAACAGGATCAAAAATGGAGTGACTACATCCAACACATTACAGTACTGGTGTGACCTCCTTGGGTTGAAGAACCAGGAGGTCAAGTGGGAGGTGTTGTGTCAATTCGTGGTTACAAGTGTACTGAGCACTCTAAGCCTATATTCAGGTCACTCCCAGAACACTCCCAAACTGCAGGGGGCAACCATGCAACAAAAGTTGGTGGAACCAACTTTTGGGAAGTGCTCTTGGGACCATATTTGCCTGCCCACAGGAAGTGCATGGCATTGAAATGTTTGTGAAGAGCTCAGTTGGCTCACTCTCTCTCACTTGTTCCTGGGAAAAGCTACTATGACCACAGCTCCTGATCATCTCAAAGACGCAACTGGTAGGACAGTATAAGGTTAAAATGTGTTTGAATGTGTTGAGTTCAGGCTTCTCTATGTTCATATGTTTGCTTTTGCTTGGTTGTAACATACAATTTAAATTAAATAAGGAAGACTTTATTATTGTAACGCTTACTCTAAGCATTTGTATAAGTTTAATTACGGGATTGGTATTGTTATTATTAGACATCCCAGGTTGATCTGAATGACTTTGTTTGGTTTGAGGATTCAGTAGCATTTATTTATTACTTTGAGAAAGTTGTATTGAGATTTGTTTGTAACTAATTCATGCTTTTGGTTTGTGTATTTTAAAGGTTATCAACCTATTCTGTCTCATCCCTAATCTATCAAACCATCTTGAAGAAATAAAAAATCATAAAGTGAGCAGATTTGAGTTGTCCTTTGCGTTCATCAGAGATAAAGCAGTTTTCAAGTTTGGGCAGAGCTGTGGTCAGTTAAAAAACACACACAACTTGACAATCACCTTTGAATGTCTGTCTAGCTCGTGTTTGTATTTTTTTTTAATTATTACTGTAGTGGGGGCCTGGGTAGCTCAGCAAGTATTGACGTTGACTACCATCCCTGGAGTCATGAGTTTCAATCCAGTGCATGCTGAGTGACTACAGCAAGGTCTCCTAAGCAACAAAATTCGCCGGTTGCTAGGGAGGGTAGAGTCACATGGGGTAACCTCCTCTTGCCATCTCAGTGCACAACATGTATCAGTAAGTCAATGGTCAATGGTGGGCCAAATAAACCTAGATGAGATTCTACTCTTCTATTGGCAGTTTTTTTTTCTGCTTCTCCCATTAACCATGTAATAGCTTTTTTATTAACGTTTACATACCATGTGTTCTTTATCTTTCATTGAACCATTTCTCTTTTTTCATCCTTCAGGTGTGTGGCTTTGTGGGTCTGTACTATAATGTGATCATCGGCTGGAGCATCTTCTACTTTTTTCAGTCGTTTCAGTATCCTCTGCCCTGGAGCGACTGTCCCATCCGAAGAAACGGCAGCCAAGCCTGTGAGCATTCTGCAATTTTTCACTTAATTGGCTTAAAGATTAGAATCATGTCATCTTCCATGAGACAAAAAAAAATAAAAAAATGGACTATTGGAGTCCATTTGTGTCCATTTGAGAACTTGTACCACTGCAGTCTTTTTTGAAAAAAATATGAAACCCAAGTCACATTAGCCGCATTGTCACATTTTCTATAATGCTATTCATGAGCTTTGTTGTCAAGGGCATAATGTATGTTTGAGGCTTCCCAGCATGCCTCACGGTGGTGTCCTCTGGTGAATGATCAGAGACTGAACGGTTCGAGACAGAGGCTAAGACCTGCAGTCACTCACACTTTCGACCTCAGAATTACATCTAGACTTGTTAAGTGGGCACAGCGAGTAAAAATGTGACCGCAAATAAGTTGATGCAGAGTATGATTGTATAGCAATTCACAACAATTACTTTTTTTCCTATTTGGACATTCTTAATGCTTGTAGTCTTTGTTAAGTACAAATTTAAAATAATTGTTATATTTATTGTTATGCATTTGGCAGACACTTTTGTCCAAAACAATTTACGTGGATTCATCACCTGGGAATTGAACCCACAGCCTTGGCATAGCTAGTGTCATGCTCTACCAGTTGAGCTACAGGAACACACTGTTTATAGGCCTATAACTGTATTTAATAATAACCCTATATACAGTACAGATGTAATGATCCAGTTTTAACATGCTCCTACCCCAGATAATCTACTATGCTGTCAGAAGCAACACTCAGGCAGTGGCATCAAAAAATAGGCATTGGTATAAAGGAATATTAAGATAGACATGGACCCAATTTTGTCCCTCTGGTTTTTTTCTGTCTGGGTAGTTGTGGAACCTGAGTGTGAGAAGAGCTCAGCAACCACATACTTCTGGTACCGTGAGACCCTGAACATAACCAGCACAATTGCCGACAGCGGGGGTCTGAACTGGAAGATGACTCTGTCGCTGCTGGCGGCATGGCTAATTGTCTGTCTGGCTGTAATAAGAGGCATTCAGTCTTCTGGGAAGGTGAGGTGGACTTGCTACTACATGAGATATTGTAATGAGAATCAGTTGAGCTTAGAAATACATACATTTTTAGAATAGCTTGAAGGCATACTTTGCAAATGCTGCGTTGTTTACTGCTTTTGAACAACTACGATGCACAACTAATTAATTTTTTATTTTTAAGAATGTAAAGTTTATTTTTCTCCTTGAAGCTAGTGTTGTGATTCTGTTGTAGTGAAAATTTATTTTATTAAAAAATATTAATTTACTATTTATCAGATGTTTAATGTAAGTAGTGCTGTTAATGGACATATTTAAAGAATGAAAATAAAATTAGAGATGTAAAAAGGGTAGGCATAATAAGCTTTGGCTTCTGCCTATTCCTTTTGGCAATTTAGAAAAAAAAGTTAATGCTGTGTGGATTGAACTGTCATGAAATTTATAAATGCCAAAATAAATAAATACATTTGATTAAATGTGAAGTCCATTCAAAAAGGTAGGCATTTTAATTATGAGACCTTGTTTTTGACAAATTTGAAGGCAGCATTACACGTATCTCAGAATGCAATGAAAGATGGTGCACGAGGCAAAAAAATAAAAATACTTGTTATTAGGCTTGGATCGCTACCTTTTTTGCACATCAATAATCGGAAAATGTTCCCAATGATTATCAATATTTATCGCCATTTTTCAGGTATAAATAGGGCTGCTCGTTGCCCAATAGTCTTTGTCTCTTCAAACATATTTCTCGACATTACATTGGTAAAGTGTTAGCAGCAGGGGTCACACACTGGACATGTCTGGTGGACGATACCTCTTCAAGTCTACATACATAAACATTTTTACAATAATTTACATATGTTCAGTTTACGCAGTTCCTCCAGTTTCATACACTACCCTGCAAACTCATGAATGTCACTTTGTTCATTCTTGAAGAAGTGCTAAAGTTTTTTTACTTTTAGGTCTATGGTGATGACTAGATCCACTTAGAAACTTAGACTAGAAACTTAGTTTGGATGGTCACCTGCACCACATCAAAGTGTCCTGTGTGGTGATACCTGTGCCTTGTTCGCTTCTCTCGTCTGGTGTCCAACCAGCTTCAGTAAACATTATATTACCCTCTTGTGGTCTCGCTATTACGCCAGACTACAGAAGGCGATGTTACACGCTTCTATTGAAGCCGCAAGTCAGTGTTATTTCAACTTTATACGCAATCGATCATTCAGGTCTCCCTCCACATCAAACAACTTATATATTAGCATACATCTAAATACACTGCAATACAAAGTTAGTGTTTCTATACTTATAATCAACAACTTTAAATAAACAGTTTTATATTTTTCCATAATTTTTAATTTGATAAGGCCATTTGCAATGTTACATTGGATTGTACAGTCGTTAATTCCCTCAGAAAACAGGCTTTGGCTTTTTGTCCAGTTTTCAAATATGTTTTTCTTTAAATAAAATGTTATAAGCTGGAGCTGCCCCGCGACCCGACTTCGGATAAGCGGTTGAAGATGGATGGATGGATGGATGGATGGAAGCTGGAGCTGGTTGTTTGGTTCTTGGCTTTGAAATCTTTTATGAAGGATTTTATGAAGTCACCATGAAAGGGGGACTTCCAGAACCAAGACACCTAAAAAAAAAAGTGGGTTGGCACTGGTATGCTGTAATCAGTTCGCCAGTTATCCATGTGCAGAGCGTTATTTGTGTGGCTTTCTAACGTTGCTGCTATTTTGAAATTTTCATATTGGTTAATTGTGGCCCGGATGACATTTTCTGTGCTGATTTTTTAGGAAAATTTGCGGAATTCTGCGGAAATATAATAAAATGTGTTCAATTAAGCTAAGAGTGCTACACTCATATTGGTAGCTGAAAGCATTATTAAATTAGCCAAAATATTTAATAAACAATATCGCATGGTGTGGGGGTTGTGTAAAACATTTGCGGATGACAGAATGAGGAAATTGGCAGAGTTGTTTTACAGAGCTCTGCGCATGGGCCTACTTAACCTAACCGTCATGGAACCTCCTATGTAGGCATTGAGGCAGTGAACTGGGTTTTTGGAACAGAGCTGAAAAGTTGTCATTAAATCAAAATGTTTTGGTTATTCTCTTTCTCATCGGGTCAGGAGACTATGAAGGTAAATTGGTTGCAAAACTCAAGAGCTTGTAGATTTGATTGTGAGAACTTGTACAATAAATATTTGTATTTGTAAGTTGAAATTGACACTCATAGCAACGATGTGAATACTTGTAAAATAAAAATCTGAAGTTGAATGTTGCAATCTGCACTCACAGAAAAATAATCAAAAACCTGTGTTTTGAATTAAAAGTGATAGACAAATAGTCACAAATGTGTAAAATGACATTCACATAAATACAACGACTGACACTAACTTGTATCACATATTTACTTTTGTACTTTTATACAGTTTTGTACAGTTTATACATTTTAATTAAAAAATGTATAATACAGAAGATAAATAAATGACTGAAATATAGCAGAATGCTTCAATCTGACAATTTAAGGATTTATCAGCTGTCTTTCTGTTGTCATCATTAATTCATCTAATTTTATCTGGAAAAGATAAAAAAATTAGGAACAATTCTCTGGTGATAATTGAGCTTCTTTGTTCACTCTTATACCTAACTAATATTTAACCTCTATTTCATGTTTTCATGGAAATTTGGAACATCTGGCATATGACATTTGGCTGGATTGTCGCATCCCATGAAGTTTTACCGAATACAAACATCCTGCAGAAACATTTAATCAGAGAATTTCTCATAGTCATCCTTAGACATTACATGTGCAGTCTATCAGTACTGAATTCTGCATTGATCAACTTTATAAAATCATCTAATTTCACTTGTTGCATGATAAACTCACTCTAAATCATTTAATAATTATGTTACTTAACTTATCCTTCCACTGCGTCAACCAGCGATTGGAATTGTTTTGCTACAAAAAAACGTTGTCGCGTGACGTCATCGCGTTTTAAGATCTGTTTTGATTGGCCCGACAGTTGTTCCAGCTCTTGTGATTGGTCACAACTTCATTGGCCCCACCCAACACCAATAGCCTGCTCTCTCACATCTGGATTTACAAGTGCACAAGTGAGTTTAGCTACAGGTTTTTCACAAAAGTATTTGCAAAAGTCAAGGCGGGAAGATTTTAAGTTGTCGTGTCAGATTTGAGAGGTTGTAACTACCGATTTGTGGTTGTACTGCAAAAGTCAATTAAAGTACAAAAGTAAATATGTGATACAAGTTTGTGTCTGTCATTTTACACATTTGTGACTATTTGTCTATAACTTTGAATTCAAAACACAGGTTTTTGATTATTGTCTGTGAGTGCAGATTGCAACATTCAACTTCAGATTTTTATTTTACAAGTATTCACATTGTTGCTTTGAGTGTAAATTTCAACTTACCGTGTACTTAAATATTTATTGTACATGTTCTCAAATTCAAATCTACAAGCTCTTGAGTTTTGCAACTGACTTATCTTCATATAAACACTTCACCACTTGTTCAGGTTATTTCATAATTTAAAAAAAAAGATACAAAAAAGAACTTCTTTGGAATCTGAGACAAGCTCTATAGAGCCTGTTCTGTGTTTTTGCAGGTGATGTACTTTAGCTCTCTTTTTCCATACTTGGTGCTCTTCTGCTTCTTGGTGAGGGGGATGTTTCTTAAAGGGGCAGTAGATGGTATCGCTCACATGTTCACCCCCAAGGTAAGGAGAATGTATGCACAGTCTCATTAACAAGCACACACACAATACTTTGGGAAATTCAGATGATTTAAGATTTATTCTTTAAGAGACTAGGGGAACCATTCCTTGCAGTGCAAGGAGACACTGCAAAGAGATGGTTCTCCCAGTCTAAGAGACCAGAGCACACAAAGCTTTAACATACTTCAGAGTCAGCACTGTTAAAAATATATGATTTTTGAAATGTAATAAATTTTTTAATGAATTTAATTTTAGCTGGAGATCATGTTGGAGCCACAGGTGTGGCGTGAGGCTGCCACTCAGGTCTTCTTTGCTCTGGGTCTGGGTTTTGGAGGGGTCATTGCCTTTTCCAGCTACAACAAGAAAGATAACAACTGCCATTTTGATGCTGTGCTGGTCTCCGTCATCAACTTCCTGACCTCTATACTGGCCACACTAGTGGTGTTTGCTGTGCTGGGCTTTAAAGCCAACATCATGAATGAGAAATGTGTGGTGGAGTACGTATTACCCCTGAACATGTCTGTGTATTTAATTTCTGTAATAAAAGGAATTATTTTTGTTAGGGGAATCGCATGATCCAAAAGTGATTGGATTAAAGCAATAGTTTAGACGGAAATGAAAATTCGGTCCTAATTTACTCACCCTCCCCCACTGTAAATATGTTCTGTTTTGAATGCTGGTCCACTGCATAGGTTGTTTGATGTGGACCAGCTTAACCATCAAGACTTCCTTGGTTAGCCTGCATTACCAGAAATTCGGTCAGCCAGCTTATAGAATAGAACAACATGGCTATGCTGGTCCACCAGCAAAAGTAGACTGGAACCAATCCAGAACATAACCACCATTAACCAGCCTAGACAAACATGTGAATGGAATGCAATCAGTTTCTTTCTTCATTTTTATTTTGAGTGAACTACCTTTGAAGTTACACTCTTTATTGCATTGTTGTTTGAAGTTACACTCTTTATTGCATTGTTGTTGTTGTTTAATCTCTCTCTCTCTCTCTCTCTCTCTCTCTCTTTGTTATACTTTAAATTGGGTCCTGTATAAGTTGGCTTTAGAAGTCGTGAAACAGCCTCATGTCTCATTTTTTCCCTTGTAGGAATGCTGAAAAGATTGTGGGTTATTTGAACTCAAATGTCCTGAGTCAAGATCTCATTCCCCCTCATGTCAACTTCTCCCATCTTTCCTCATCTGACTATGCTGAGATATACGGTGTGATAAAGATTGTGAAAGAGGACAGTTTTGCACAGCTGGGGCTGGAGCAGTGTTTGCTGGAGGATGAACTTAATAAGGCAAGTGTTCAGTATTTAGGATTGATAAAACAAAACATTAGAAGGTGTTTCCCTTCTAAATACTCTGAAATCAAAGCTTTTATTGTATTATTGATATTTTTAGATTTATTAATTTAGCTGACTCTTATCCAAAGTGACTTATGAGTATGAGTAGTACAGTGAAAGCAATTCTTCATAAGGAGGCAATACATGAGAAGTGCTAGAATACAAAGTTTAAAATTGCTCAGAGAAGTACAAGTAGGGAGGATGGTGAGAGATCTTTTTTTTCTAATGAAGAACGAACAGTGCATTTGTAGGACTGGGTCAAGTGCTCATGAATGTTTCTTTAGATGTTTCTTGTAAACAGTTTGAGAATCAGCTGCTTGGGTGGAGTTCGAAAGGAAATGTAAATTGAAAATAACATTTTCAATTCAATTAATTTAGTGTATTGCTTTTCACAATATATAGCAGCTGTACAAAGTATAGAGCCTTACAAACCCCCAGTAGCCCGGCCAAAGACAACAAAGACAAGAAACAACTGCCTAAAATGTTGGGTAGATAGAATCCTTGTGAGGTATAAGATAGTTGTACCAACGAGATCTACTTTAGAGCTATTCATATATTAAATTCCCTTTTACCATATCCCAAAATTTGACAGTAGTTTCCAAAATAAATCAATAAAAATATATCTGTTTTTCACATTCTCTATTTCTCTTCCATAAGGCTGTTCAAGGCACTGGTTTGGCTTTTATTGCCTTCACAGAGGCCATGACCCATTTCCCAGGTTCTCCATTCTGGTCTGTCATGTTTTTCTTCATGTTAATTAACCTGGGACTGGGCAGCATGATTGGCACCATGACTGGCATCACCACACCTATTCTGGATACCTTCAAAATTCGCAAGGAGATCCTCACAGGTAAGAGCTCCTGGTTTTGTGACTCTTAGTAAATATATAACCAGCCAACATATAAAGTCCTCACTTGCATTCTGTCTTATGAGGTCATTTCTTTGTCTGTAAATTGAGTTTACTCTATTATGCATTTTGCCAAACCAATTGTGTTGTAATTATTCACCAGATATATCTCTTGACAATCTGGGAAAATTATGAAAGGTGACTCACTTTTAGGAGGCACTGAATAACCTGTTTGATCTTGTATTTTCCCAGTGGGCTGCTGTATTGTGGCCTTTTTTTGTGGCCTGCTGTTCGTCCAGCGATCAGGAAACTACTTTGTCACCATGTTTGATGACTACTCTGCTGGCCTGCCCCTTACCATTGTGGTGATTCTGGAGAATGTGTCTGTAGCCTGGATCTATGGCACCAAGAGGTGGGAAGGAAGATTTTTAGCACTTCTGAAGTTCTCTGGAGTTTCGTTCAGAGAACGACTGAAATAGAATGGAGTATCTATAATCAGATCTCCTTGTCTGTGCTTGCTAACCCCAAAAAGTCACTATAAAGCTTATTTTTCTGTTGATCAGGTTCATGCAGGATCTGGAAGACATGCTTGGTTTCAGACCTTGCATTGTATACTTCTACCTTTGGAAGTACGTGTCACCAGTGTGCCTGATCATACTGATTTCTGCATCTGTTGTAGAGATGGCCATCAGCCCTCCAGGATACAATGCATGGGTGCAGGACCTGGTCAGTTAAATACAAACAATTTTGTCTCTCTCCTCCTCTCTCCCTTTTCATGACTAACTATACCCTGCTCAAAACAAACTTTGTCAAACTGTTTTATCACAAAGTCAATAAATTATCCCAAAAATATTTAACTAGAAAAAGGAGTGTTTGGTGTGTATGGCCCCTAAGTTTGTACAATAACAGTATGTTGGTTTTGTAAGGACAACATAATTTAACATGCTCACTGTAACCCAGATTTTTTTGTATAGTAGAAGAAAAGGAGGGACAAGGCTAAATCATTATACCATAAATGATGTTGATTCCACATAACTTGCTTTGAACCCAGAATATTCGTTTTTCTCAAATGCGCTTACTTGTTTCCATCTCTCTCTCACTCTCTCTCTCTCTTACACACTCAACTCAGGCCATGGAGAGATTTCAGAGCTATCCTCCTTGGGCTCTAGTGATGTGTTTTGCTCTCATTATTGTGGCCATGCTTCCTCTTCCACTGGTCTTCATTGCTCGTCACTTTAACTGGCTCCCTGATGGCTCCAACAAGCTATCCGTCTCTTACCGCAAGAGTCTGGCCAAGGAAGCTTCCACCCTGGAAGATGAAACAAGGTTTATACTAGGGAAGAACCTCAGCGAAGCTCCTTCTCCAATGCCCAGTCACCGTGCTTATCTGGGCCCAGGTAGCACCTCTCCTGTGGAACTCATCACCAACTCTACCTCCATCAGCGGATATGGCAGCAGTTACCAGACCAACCCTGCCCCTCCCAAATCTGAGTCATGATCCTTCACCTCACCAACCAGTGACTGATGGAAAGAGAGAGTGAGAAATGAAGATAGGAACATGCTGAACTGATGAGAAGGTCCTAGTCTTGGTCACACCTTAACCCAAGCCACGCTGAAGAGCAGGACAACAAGAAAATGGACAGAAAGACACAGAGACCCTTCACTATATCCCCCATACACCCCTACAGTAAGCAAGGAACATGCCATAATATAGAGAACCTCCTCTGGGACCTTTTATTCATACAGAATAAAGGTGCTGTTCTTAAGGTGAGAGAAAACATGGTTCCAGATCAGTCACATAAGTTGCAAGAAAATCATATTTTCATATACCAATCAATTATAACCACTCTTAGAAGGTTAAAGGGGTAGTTTAACCAAAAAGGAAAATTCTATCATCATTTATTCACCCTCATGTTCCCGTATGACTTGGAGGGGTGTTAGACAGTGTTAGTCATTATTCACTTTAAGTATCACTGTTAAAAAAAAGACCAGCTAACAGTAGATTGAATTAACGTTACTGACGGAAGCACATGTTGATTTTTAGAAGTATTGATGGTTAGAGAGTTTACAGACTTTGCACAACAACAGTCTGTCATGTCCATATTTTACCACAGGAGGGCAACATATATGGATTAATACACAACGCATATAGTTTCAGTGCAGTATATTAAATAAATACAGTATCAGTGTCAGGTACAGGCTGTATTTACAACTGGATTTAGTATATTTTCTAAGTCTAATTTTTGGAAAGTTCAGAGGGTTTTATTTTTTATACAGGAAACAAATGTAACTGCCTGATGAAAGGTGAGTTTTACAGTACACAGCACAAGAAATTAAAGGGTTAGTTCACCCAAAAATGTTATCCCAAAATGTACTCACCCTCAAGCCATCCTAGGTGTATATGACTTTCTTCTTTCAGCCAAACACAATCAGAGTTATATTTAAAAATATACTGGCTCGTCCAAGCTTTATAATGGGAGTTTTTTGCCCAGCCCTATTTGTTTGAACCGGAGTACACCAACCAGGAACTCCAGGAGATGGAGGAGGCTGCAGTAGCATCACAAACAAAATAATCTGGTAGATGGAGGTGGTGCTCATGCAGGAAATGCGAGGTAATGCCAACAGAGGATGAGAGTGTTTGCTGCCATGAACGGACGATTGTAATGGCTGGATAGACACACGATTGCATCTTTTTAAGACCAATACAAATCTACAGTATAGCTAAAACAACTCATTTCTTTTCGCTGTTTTCTTTTGCTGTAAACAACGCGCGCTTCCGCATTCGTCACTTCTCACCGGAGCTTACGATACGCCTACGTCATATACCGGAACTCGACTCTCTTGTGAACGTACGGACGGCCGTTACTGGAAGCCAGTTTTATAGTTTATAAAGTTATAAATATGGATATTTTTCTTACAAAATTGCATTGGTTCGCTTCAGAAGGCCTTTATTACCCCCCTGGAGCTGTATGGATTACTTTTTTGATGGATGGATGTGCTTTTTTGGGCTTCAAAATCTAAGGTACCATTCACTCCCATTATTAAGCTTGGAAGAGCCAGGATATTTTTTTAATATAACTCTGATTTTGTTTGGCTGAAAGAGGAAAGTCATATACACCTATGATGACTTGAGGTTCAGTAAATTTTGGGATCATTTTCATTTTTTGGGTGAACTAACCCTTCAAGTATTTTTCAGAATGCAATAATGGATACAGTTTGAGCTAAGCTCCACCAAACACAATAGCTGTGACTTATAGCACATTAAAGGGATAGTTCACCCAAAAATGAAAATTCTCTCCTGATTTACTCACCCTCATCCCATCTCAAATGTGTATAACTTTCTTTCTTCAGCGGAATACAAATTAAGATTTTTAGAAGAATATTTCAGCTCTGTTGTTTCCTACAATGCAAGTGAATGTTGATTAGACCATTGAATCTCCAAAAATCAAATAAAGGCAACATAAAAGTAATCATAAGTCTCTGGTGGTTAAATCCATGTCCTCTGAAGTGATGTGATAGGTGTGGGTGAGAAATAGATTAATATTAAGTCCTTGTTCACTATTAGCCTCCACCTTTGACCAGCCCTGACCAGTAGGTGGTGATATGAATGAAGACTTTGAATTGACAAAAAAAAAAGTGGGAAAAAGGGAAACTGGAGATTTACAGTAAAACATTTCTTAAATATTGATTTAAGAATCACCCACACCTAAAATATATTTTCAGAAGACATGGAATTAACTGCTGGATTTGTATGGATTACTTTTATGCTGCATTTATATGATTTTTGGAGATCTGGCCACCATTTCATTGCATTGTATGGATCTGTAGAGCTGATATATTCTTCTAAAAATCTAAATTTGTGTTTGCAGAAGAAAGTCATACACATCTGAGAAGGATTTTTGGGTGAACTATCCTTTTCTTTAACAACAATATTTACATTTCGCTTTTAAAATAGCGCTTAGTGGAGACTATATTACCGGATACATGTAATAATAATTCCAAGTGACATTTCTAATTATGAAAGTGTCAACTCCTAACAGGTAATGGTATTGAAAACTACTCTATATTATGTTTTTAGTAACTATTACGTTTATGGCACAAAACATTTAAATGGTTAAAAAGTAGTGTTTGTCTTATTAATATATGCATATAGTGAGTTTACTGCATAGACAAACATTTGTTCAACACTCCATTTTCCAAACTTGCACTGCTAATGTCTGGAACATATGGAATAAGGACATATGTGTGGAATTTCAAAAAGGTATGGTGACAGTTGATATTTAAAAATAAAAGAAGATAAAAACCTGTCTCTAGCACTTAAAAATTTTGCATACTTTTCAGAGATGATATATATATTTATTTATTTATTTATTATTTTTAATATTTATTCCTCTATAAATTGTTCTCAAGGATTTCATGAAGTAAATACTGTTTAATCAATTTAAAAAACAAATGTTAAAATATGTAACAAATGTTAATGTAAATTAACCTGAAGTGAAAAAGTAGTTGTGTGTCTATAATGTAACGTCAGGGTTAAATATTGAGCTGGAAGAATAGGACCAGTTTTCTTTAGGAACCAAAGTTTATTTCGTCTTAGTTTGTGTCACGTTTGGTTGTGAGTGAAAACAGTGAAGACTGCCTTATGTAAATGGGTCTTGCTGCTCACTGCCAAATAATCTATAAACCTAAGCACTCTCTTCATTTTAGTTTGGCTTATGTGCTCTGAAAGGTAAATTTCACCCAAAAAGGAAAATTCTGTCATTATTCACTCACCCTCATGTATTTCTAACCCTGCGTGACATACTTTATTCCATGGTACATGAAAAGAGATGTTAGACAGAGTGTTGGCCTCAGTCACCATTAACTTTCATTGCATCTTTTTTCCATACAATGAAAGTAAATCGTAACATTCTTTCAGATCTCCTCTTGTGTTCCACAGAAGTAAATCATACAGGTTTGGAACACATCTGGGTGAGTAAACAATGACAACATTTTCATTTTTTAATGAACTATCCCTTTAAAAAATACTCTGCACCCAGAGAAAAGATTTCAATTTATGTATTCCAGTAAGAATAGATTTTGGGAGGAGAAGAGGGGCGGAAAAGGAGAGTATAGTTTGAAGAAGAGTGGTGGAAAGTGAGAGATGATTGTGGGCCTTATTGGAACACATAAGCTATATTGATGAGTAAAACAGCAAACCACCATCCAGCTGCAATGTAGCATTTGCGTCTGTCACAAAGGTTGTTGAGGTAAAAATAGACACAGACTAGGCTGGTTACCCAGGGGAACCTGTGTCAGAGACAGCGCGACTGCATGTTAATGATCCCTCATTGGGTGTGGGGGGGCTTCTAGATGTTCTTAGAAGGGCCTTGTGGTATCCCTAGCAACAACTGCATTTTGGGGAAAATAATTAATCTGCTACAGTCCTTTTAGCCTGCATTTGCACTAAAATGGATTGTGGTGCCATTCCGTGAAAGAGATTTAGTATGTTAGAAATATGTGAAGCCATCTCTTCAGACATGGTTATTTAGAGGGACAGTTAAAAAAATTCTGTCATCATTTACTCACCCTTATGTTTTTCCAAACCCGTAAGACTTTCTTTCTTTCAGAAGACGAAAGTCATACAGGTTTTTAGCAACATGAGGGTGAGTAAATGTTGACAGAATTTTTAAACTGATATAAATCAGTTAAAATGCCAATTGCAGTATACTTTATCAAGCAGTTAAAAAGAGCACAATGACCTAAAACTCAGAATAATTTAATCAACCTCAGAATTTTACATGCACAATTTGTTTATTGTAGTGTGTAGTTTTCCAGTAAGTGATAAAGTAAATGTTATAGTTGCTCCTGCAGTAGTACAATATTATCCACATGGTGTCACTGTTTACTGTTGATTAGTAGATTGAAGGTGTGTTTTTGTGCGCTTGTCCTCTGCATTACTGCTCTCTGTGCAGGGCTGGTGCCACTCATTATCATTTAGACTATTGTGTGAAAGATATATTGTTTGTTTAGTAGTTTACTTGTGGCAGTTTTTGGTTGTGCACTTTACCTTTTCTTGACAAGAGGCCCCAGAGCTGCACCTTTTAAGCACAATACGACACTAGGTATTTCTAGACCCCACTTACCCCCTAAAAATATGTGATTTTTATCTAAAAAATAATACTAAAATAAAAACCAGCTGCTGCAGGTAAGCTGTCTGAAGATTATTTCACTCTGAATCCACCCCTTACTAGTAAGTAAAAAATGTAAATACATAGCCAATTAAATAAAATCCTAATTGGAGTTTTGTGGCTTTTAGTCTATGTTTTTAAGCTTTAATATCATCTATATGCTAAAAGTTGACAAAATTTACTTTTTGCAGGTATACACATTCAATTTTACAGTTGTCTTCAGGAAAACTGACAATAAACTTTAATGTCTCATCTCGCACTCACTCATTTTGTCCAATAAATGCTCTCTAGAATGAGAATGACATTCCCACTTACTTTTGACTAACAATAGCAAGTAGCAAATCATGGCCATGGCTGTGACGTTAACTAAAAGCTATTCAGTCCAGTGAAATCAGAAGATAATTTGCATGAAAAACGGCAAAATTGTAGATGTACTCACAAATAGATGCTATTTTAATTGGTTTATTGATTTATTTTAAATATAAGTCTAATATTTAAGTATAATTTGAACAACTTCTGAACCCATGAAATATTCCTCTGAGCCACCTCATCTCGAAAATGCTTCTGGTTTCAACAGCAACCAAGTGATTAGTAAGAAGTGATGGGTCGAGAAAAGAGAGGAGAGTACACAGTCCCTCCAGGAATTTAAGCAAATTCAACCAGTCTCCACATTACTTTTGGTAGCTGGCAATTTGGTGTAATTTCCGCAATTAACTAATGTAACCGGATTTCTTTTCTCCATTTTGACAGCGGTAAAACAAGTGCTTGAAAAGCTTGAAGCAGTCAAGACATGTCCAACCGCAGAGTCACCATTGTATCTTCTCCACTGTGTCACAGCGTGTCATTAACCCTGTGTATGAACACACAATAACCAAGAACATTTACCTAAACACAAATGTTAAAGTTTTGAAACATTTTGCATTCACTGTCGATAGCCATCTCTAAACATTTAAACTTCGCAAGTACATCACAGCTAGCTTTTAATCTTCACACACTCTTCAGGAGCTGCTCTAAATTGTCCAAGGTGCAGGTTGGTGACGGCCTCAGTTCATTTGGATTGCTCACATAATGCACTGTTGCACTGGATAATGAGACTCAACAGTCATGAACAGTGTTCATGATTGGCATTTCTATATTCGCTTAAAATGTGATTACATTTGAATTGCTCAATGATCACAGTTCTCTCAGATAATTGCTGTTAAAAGGGATAGTTCGCATAAAAATGAAAATTACTCATAATTTACTGCCATCTCAGATTTGTATGACTTTCTTCTACAGAACACAAATAATTTTTGAAAAATAACTCGGCTCTGTGGGTCCATACAATCCAAGTGGTGGAAAGCTCCAAAAATCACACAAAGGCAGCATAAAATAAATCCATAAACTCCAGTGGTTTAATTCATATGTTCAGAAGCAATATGATCAGTGAATGTGAGAAACAGATCTTTTTTTTTACCATAAATCAAAGTTGAGATTTATGGACAAAAATAGTATCTGTTTCTCACCCACACTTATATCGCTTCTGAACATATGAATTAAACCACTGGGGTCTTATGGATTACTCTTTATGTGATTTTTAGAGCTTCAAATGTCTGGTCACCATTTACTTACATTGTAAGGACTAACAAAGCAGAGATATTCTTCTAATATTTTCTGCAGAAGAAAGAAGTCATACACATCTAGAAAGGCATGAGGGTGAGTAAATGATGAGAAAATTTACATTTTTTGTGTGATCTATCCCTTTAAATCAAATGATAACGACCAGGTGAATGACAGGCCTTGCAATTTTTGGAAAACTTTCAGCGAAATCCTGATGGGACTGCAGCTTTCTATTTAAATCACAGTCTCCCACATGAAATCGACATCAACAGATATTTGAAAAGACTGTGACAAATCCAGTTAAAATCCATGATCCCGGATCCGGGATTTAAAATGAAATTTTAAATGTATGCGGAGGAGTTATGAGCTCATATCTGGTACCATTTGAAAGCTTAGAATGTCTACTTTCTTGAGATATGAATCACTTTGGCATTTGTTTTACACTAAGTAACTTATTTACAATAAATTACATAGTTCCACCCATCAAAAGTCGTGTCATAATTATGTGCGTTTTTGAATACATATATGTCTCATATCGCTCAAATATGACGCACATGTACAAACCATGTATCAAATGAAAGCTCTCATTGCCAGTAAGAAGTTCCAATAAGTCTTTTTATTGAGGTATAATCACATATCTAATACACTTCGAATGAATCATGAGGTATACAATCAACATTTGTAAACATACAAGTGAAATTATTGAATATTTGCCGTGCTACTCGCACTAGACAGCACAGTTAGCCACAAATGCTACATAATCCTTTACCTTAGGTTATTCTCTGCAAAATGAGCCGTTTTTCAGTGTTTTCTGTGGTTGTGTGCCCAAGTAATCCCTCGATATGTCACGCGAGTGCAGAAACACCACAAAGTAATGTTATATGATATTCAACAATCCAGCAAAATATGTAAACATCCGATCCGGATAAAGCATATATTGCCGTAAAGCTTAGACCCTCCGCTTTCCGGCCATGTCTCTCAAGATCAAATAGACCAATCAGGGGCTGTGATATTGCATCCTGACTGTGAAGTGATCACTAGGTAGGTTACTTGCGCAAAACACACAGACGCGTCTCACCAGACACCTGAGCGCATATTTACCACTTTCAACAGTGTTTTATGTAATGACAAATGGTTTTCTGTAAAATTACACTGGGATTTTGCATTTATAGCACTGTATATGGGTATGGGGAGACTTTAGATTTGGGTAGGCGGAAAGTACACCAAAAAAAGGTAATATTCCTCCCTTCAGATACATTTAAATAGATATTAAATAAAACATGATACAGACAAAATTCCTTTTTCAGGTATTTGCTGACATCTAGTGGAAACAGCCAAAACTGTCTGCTTGCTGCTAGGGCAAACAGGGCTTGAGTTATACACTTTCAAAAATGAATTTATATAAAAAAAATCAAAAAGCGCCTCTTTTTTTAGGAGGGTTATTACTGTTCAGACAACATATATTTTTTTTTTTTTTTTTTAGCAGTGTTTTATGCAACTTCAAAGGGTTTCCTGTAAAATGACACCAAAACTGTGTATTTAGGCCAAAGTATGTGGGAATGGGAAGCTTTTTAATTTGGGTAGGCCAAATCCAGGCGGAAATCCCCAAAAATGGCAAGGATGAGGGTTTACAGCACAAAGAAGTGATACAGGCACACACACACACACACACACAAACAAACTGATCTCACCAGTGGGAGCAAACACATGCTTAATTTTTTGTTTATGTTGCGCTGGACAATACAAAAGTAATCTCAGACTTCATACTGACACCTATCGGCATGGATGCAGCATCACATAAAAGATTTTGATTACAGATGTCATTGTAGAAATACTCTATTCACATGCATACATGCATGTCACCCATGCTGGTCATGAGATCTCAACATGGAGGTCCTTAAGAGGCAACTCACCCTATAACAAAACTGCCATTGTCAGATAATCATTTTAATCATATTAGTCAAAAGTACTCTTCATTTCTTTATGTGTAAAACTTTTTAATGAGGAAGAAATTGCTGAGTGCATCTTTAATGGGCTGCATTAGCACAAAGCCAAGCACAGCTTTCAGCAGCAGATTTACAATACATGACCGGAAGATGCTTTAGGGAGTTTAAAGTCTAAAAATACTTACTATGACATTTTGTGGAGAAGCAATAACCAAATCACTCACTTGACATTCCAATGAGATCATAAGTACAGACTAAAGCAATTACATTCATGCATATACTGATGTGATGTTAGGTGTTGGTAACTCATTATTACATTATTGCAAATGTCCTCTGTTAGAATCGCTTGTAGTCACCACAGCCTTTACAGATATTGACCAGAATCACCAACTAAAGCTAATACACTAATCGTTGTAGACAATCTGGAATCATTTGGCTCAATGTGGCTCATTTGCATCTTCTCTATGGGCCTTTTTGTTAACAAATTATGAAGCACAGACCTATTTATGAGAGAGAAACCACGATTCCTGAGCAAAATCACTTTTAATTTGGCCTGAAAACATGAAAATATCTGCAGCTCTGAGACCTCTTTATATCTTGAGTTCATTTTAGTTTAAACGCTGAGCCATATTTTTGTTGATTGCAATTTATGAAATGTATAACAAGCACCTCTTCTATTTCAAGAGGTGCTGAAGGCCATAATGTTTGTGAGCAAAGTGTTATACTGTATATTTATGTACATTGTGATTCTAAATATTATATCTGTAAATATTGGTGTACATTTTGTTAAATTAATGGTAAGAAATCTATGAAAGGCAAACTGGTGAAATCTTGTAACACTGATGTGTATGATATAGTTGTACAGTTAAGACGTAGAATATTTAAATATTTTGTACACTGTGTATTAGTGTATGTGTTGTGTATGGGGGTGGTGTCTGTTGTATCAATTGTGTGTGTGTGTGTGTGTGTGTGTATGTGTAAAACAAAAGCAGTTTTATTTTTGCTATTTTGATGTTGTGAGTCCCTTACTTTCCTCTGATACACCCTCAGCCATGAGTTTTGGTTCCTTGTTGAACATCTTGAGCACATTTGTCTTCTTGATCTACACGCCGCAAAGATTGTTTGTTAGCGCACTTGAACTGAATTTTCATTTTACGCTTTTAATGTAAATGTAGGTTTAAATTTTATGTAGATGTCAGCTTATTACACAGACAAAACCTTCTGTAATCTCCTCTGGCCTTAGTATCCGCAATATTATTGTTCGCTGCTTATTAGTTTTGTCAAAGGTCAAAATGTTCACGCTCTTTAAGTTTAGTCTGAATATATTCACAAATTAATTGTTAGTAGTGTTAGCTGGGGCATTCCACTCTTTGTGTCTTGAATGTATACAAGTACAAGGGAGGAAAGTCAAGCGTAGAGTATTTTGTACTCTGGAAGTGCTATTTTAATCATTGGAAATATTCTTGATGTGAATGTAAATGTATTCTTAACCCCCCTAAGTACAGTACCACTCATTTGCAAGTAATTTAGTAAGATGGACACTGATAAAATGTGTACTATTACTCTCCATCAATATGAAGTCTGCACACATGTGCTGTACTAGTCTTAGATTTACAAGCAATATTTTTGCAGGCTTTTTTTTAGTTGGATGTTGGTTAGACAGTCTGTAAGGCCAAAGGAACTGCTGTTGCTCTAAGAGTAGCTGCGTCAGAGGGCTTCACTGCTAAAGAAGAGCAATGCTTTTTTATCTTTTGTCAAACCCTATTCTGTTGGGTGAGAGCACATTTGGATTACTAGTTACAGTATACTGTTAGTTCTACAAGAAAAGGTCTATTCTAGTCTTTTAGTCAATGTCATTGATATTGTACAGTATTTCCGATTCACTTTGGAAAAAGTTATAAATATTGAATATGGACTATCACAAAAACAAACAATAAAAAGTTGGTTCTCACGCTAAAATGAGTGTCTGATTTGTTCTTTTGCAGATGGGTTCAGAGCCATTGAGGAGCTTCCTATAACAATATTTCCATGACAATAAAAGCCCTGTAAAAAAGATCACTAATGGTCAACATTAGATGTTAAGCTTGGATGCTGGTGTGCTTGTCTCCTTACAACCAATACATTCAAGGGGGTAAATCACTTTTATGTACCACAGAAGAAATTTGGGAGATTTAACAATGGTTCTTGCGATTTAACCCAAACCCCAAACTTAAACCCATATTTAACAATAAAGTCTAGCCCTTTCTCCAAACTGTAAACATGATTTTAATAGGAAAATCACTTCTATATACACAGATTAAACAGAAACTTTGGGGGGTTTAACAAGGGTTCTTGTGATTTTTCCTGTCTAACACCTACCCAAACCTAAATCTAACCATAAAGTCTAACACTTTAATTTCAAGTTGTCATGAGGTTCTGTAGCAAAAGACCCCACTTCTTTCTGGTAAAACTAATGGCCACCACCTAAAATAACACCAAACCAGCATTAATCAGCCTGATCCAACATGGGAATTTCTGCTGGTGTAAGCTGTTTTTTTGTTGATGTTTTTTAGCAAGGAGGGTCTTTGGTATATGGTACCATATTCTCTGATGTCTCATCTCACACTCAAAGACCTCTATGTCTTTCAACCACCACTATGAGTCATCTGTGTTAAGTGGTGGCTGGATCCATTGGCAGTGAAAAGGTTTCTGCCACAGCTTGGTGAAAGCCAATAAAGAAAGTCCTAAAGCTTTCATAAAGTGTGACACCTGATACACTCAGGATGAAAGACAACTGAAAGCTGAAAAGACACTCCTGATATTTTACAACCGGCAGTATTCATTTTAGCGGATGTGTTTAACATAGCTAACTCAGCTAGAGCTCAGCTGTATTTGTCATAGCACCTCAGGAATGAACAGCATGCAGAAATACAGCACTTTTCCTAGTGGGATTTTCTGTTTACTCTGCAACCAATAAACCTTAAGTTAAAGATTGGACTTGACAACTGATGATGCATGTATTAAATGTTGACAGTTCTTAGTTTTGACAGGTATTTGCACAATTATGTAACATTTTAAAACTCAATGGAGTCGAGGGTGCCTGGGTATCTCTTTGAGTAAATATGCTAACTACCACACCTGGAATCACAAGTTTGAATTCAGGGCGTGCTGAGTGACTCCAGCCAGGTATCCTAAGCAACCA
Organism: Xyrauchen texanus; assembly: GCF_025860055.1. NCBI lineage: Eukaryota > Metazoa > Chordata > Actinopteri > Cypriniformes > Catostomidae > Xyrauchen > Xyrauchen texanus. The sequence goes on along the minus strand of NC_068302.1, from coordinate 25,038,062 downwards.
AATTGGCCCAGTCGCTAGGGAGGGTACATGGGGTAAACTCCTCGTGGTCACTATGCCACCATGAGGACTTCCAAATTGTGGAGAAAAAGGGGTTAAATAATAATAATAAAATTAAATAAAAAAACGCAATGGAGCCTGTTTGCCCTTATTGCATTCAAATCGGGTGAAATATGGAAAGATGGCCTTCAAGATGACTTTGAAATTGACAACTTTTTAGTGTTTTCGTAAATATCTGACCGTTTTGACAAGAAATATATGGACTGTGATGCTGTCAAACCTTATTAAAGATGTAAATTTGTTGTTATTTGGAATACTAATGGCAGCTAAAACTGTGGGACATGTTTTGTCCCATATCTCAAGAATCAACACTGTAAATGTTTTACACAGTATTACAATAAGGCTGCATTTCTCTCCAGCACAAAAGCATCAAGGCTGAGACCTCTGTACAGTCTGACCACATCCTGTCTCTTAAGCGAGTCTCTGTCCAGCTGAGCGTGTGAAGTGAAGAGACCTTCCTCTGACAGGAAGTCATGCGGAAGTCAAAATGTAATAGACAGGTCATTGGATATGTTGATAGAAGCCAACTTTCCCGTAGCTCCAACAGCTGACTGGAAACAATTAACGCCCACAAACTGGTCACATTTCTCAAAGGGACCTGGGTGTCTGTACATATCTGTGTATTTATTTATGAATAGATAAATCTACATCAACATGTTGCACTTTAACTGTGACACTTTTCTTGAAAGTTGAAAAACCGAAATGTTATCTTGTTTTGAGTATAGTGAGAGGGCAATTTGACAGTCTCTACTTGTGTTCTATACTCCCATGTCTTTTATTGGCTCTCTGGACACTTTACAATTGGCTTTTATGGTCATCCTGCAAATTAAGCATATTTGCCCTAGAGATGCCTCACTGGTATTATTGTTCCCCCCTTAAAATGCCTTTCAAAAGCATGTTTGGGTGCCATAAATGTCACAATGGCCAATTTAGCCTTAAACTGTTGAATGAAACCTAGTTTTGTCTTGGTTCAGTATCTCAGCACTGACACAAATTAGGCTGTGGGAGTGTAAGGGAATTGGGTGGTAAAACTAGCGTTATTATCTCCTGCTGACAACCAAGTGTCATTACCCATCTGAGACACTGATTGTAGCCTCTGTTGTGCGATGTCAATGCATGGTTATTTAGTGAAGACAAGAATACTTACAGTGGTTTTTCAGAAAATGTTTAGAATTGCACAAAGAGGCCTCGGACACAATATGAGGAAGTGTCTCTCATTGGCTATGCTTTTTGATTTACACCAGTCTGATTATTTTGGCCCCCTCTTGCACCAAGATGGATTGTGCTGGCCTTCCGTGAAAGAAATGTAAGTGTTTAAAAGAAATGGAAGCATCAATCCCATTTTCATTCTACTTGCCACTACTTTAATTATTCACTTACTTTAAAGTAAATACTTTAATTACTTTAGAATGGTCAGGGTCAAATATAATATTTCACATGACTTTATGACTTTCACGTATTACTTTTTTCATCTGTCCTACCGAAGGATGAGGGATAACAGGATTGTGATTGTGACTCAGGCTCCGATAGCACATAAAATCACAGAAGACATTGAACACAAACTTCTTGTGTGTATTGTCACTGCAGCGAATTTGAGTGTGTGAAAGTGAGCATGATTTAGATGGGGGTGTGCCCCACACTTTTTCAACCACTGATGAAAATATTTTGTAGCTCTAATTTTGATTCTACCAATTAAATGAGTTGCAATATATTTAGCACCTGGTGACCAATATCACAGATTCTTCTCTGTATCAAAGGACACATATCCGAGAAAGCTATGTGATCTTCTGCTATGTGAAGACACTCATGATGTAGAATGTAAGTATGTGTTCCTGTTTTAGGGTGGACTAGGACCTCTCACACTCTCCACTTTCCGCTCTCTCTTCTGATCTACAGTATATCCTGTAAACAGACTTTTCACCGTCACAGGGCTAAGACACACCTAAGCTCACTGTCTGTATCTTACTCTTTTTCTTACACACACACACGCACACACACATAAACACACAGCTACTGTAGGAGTGACATCCACAATTATAGAAGAGGAAGCAGCTTAAGATGCAGCTTACATTTTTACCATCACATTCTTGCTGATTTAGCATTAGTTACTTGCACGATTACAAGAAATATAAATTTAAAAAAGTTAACTCATCGTTTTTCACTTCCTCTAGTTCCATCTTTCAGTGTGGTTAGTGAATTTAAAGAGGAAGTGGGTACATTTTTCCCATCACATTCTATCTGATTTAGTATCAGAGTCAGACCCTCGATTGCACAAGTAAATAAATATAAATTGCAAAAATTTTCTTTTACTTACTTTGGTTACATTTTCCAGAGCAGTAAGTGGACTTAAAACTGAAGTGTGTCAATTTTTTCAATGTTGAAATACTTTCTCCTGTCCCTACTTAACATGGAGTGTCAACTATAAGGAAGCCATTCATAGGTTGATTTTTCAGACAAGTGTAAAGACTGTGTCTTGGTAATGTTATCAAACAACATAGCAACCTATGGTGTGAGTTTGAGTTTGTCCAACCAATGGCAAACTCAGAGAGTGTCTGGGAAATCTGACTGAAAACATTAATTATTTTTGCAATTCCATTTGGCATAGAAATAAAATTCGACAAACAAATTTGTCATAATCAGACACATTTTTCAAACAGGAAAAAAGCCCATCTTTCAGGCTTTAAGTTAAAAAAAAGAAAAAAAAACATTCTCAACCGAGCAGTTTAGTCTGTCTGTCTGATCTGAGAGAAAGAGTACATCAAATTGAAATAACAGGTGCAACTGGAAGACTGGAAATGTTTTTTCCTTTTTATCCATTTTGGAGAATGCTGTTCAACTTTTCAGAGTTGGAAGAGAAGTAAAGTGGCCGCTGGGACACTGTTTCCTACAGCCCTGGGGAGTGATGTTCTTGGGTTTTGTCGATGTAGGAAGAGAGACCTGAGCCAAGAATGCGTGCTAACGGCATGTTCCAACACCTGCACACAAACACCTAACACTCCATATCTCTTCACACTCTCACAGAGAGAGAGTGAGAGACACATACACAGAGAGTGACTACCTGGTTGTAGCTATGATAAAAGAAAAATAGGACACAATTTGTAATTTGAGGTGTCACACTGTCAATGTTACAAGTGAACTCCTGCTGTAAGTAGAGCCTCAGCTTATCTTTTGGTATAGCAGTACTGTGGAATACCATTTTACAGCCCTCTATTTAAAGTTTTTCAGAGTGTTCACACAGTCAGCTCACTAAGCCAAGAACACACTAAAATATGCTTCGGTCCAAGTGGAGCAATACTCAACCAAGAAGCATCAACCCTACTACACTCTTTTATTAGCACATACAGGACATGCTACCAGTCAAAAGACACACTTGACTGAATTGAAACAGCTTTTGATCTATAGGCTTATGCTTACAGTTGAATCAGAAGTTTACATCCAACTTAAACTCAGTTTTTCACCCTTCCTGGCATTGAATCATAGAAAACTTTCCCTGTCTTAGGTCATTTAGGATAAATACTTTATTTTAAGAATGTGAAATGTCAGAATAATAGTAGAGAGACTGATGTCCCCATGTGCACTTGCAAATTGTAGTCTGATTTTTAAACTGTGGTTTTGGAGCTGTGGCTTCTTCCTTGCCGAGTAGCCTTTCGGGTTATGTCGATATAGGACTTGTTTTACTGTGGATATAGATACTTGTCTACCTGTTTCCCCCAACATATTCACAAGGTCCTTTGCTGTTGTTCTGGGATTGATTTGCACTTTTCGCACCAAACTATGTTAATCTCTAGGAGACAGAATGCATCTCCTTCCTGAGCAGTATGATGGCTGCGTGGTCCCATGGGGTTTATACTTGTGTACTATTGTTTGTACAAGATGAACGTGGTACCTTCAGTCATTTGTAAATTGCGCACAAGGATGAACCAGCCTTTTTTTTAGGTTTTGGCTGATTTCTTTTGATTTTCCCAAGATGTCAAGCAAAGAGGCACTGAGTTTGAAGGTAGGCCTTAAATACATCCACAGGTACAACTCCAGTTTACTCCAGTTAGCAAATTAGCCTATCAGAAGCTAATTGGCTAATTACCAAAAGACTTGACATAATTTTCTGGAATTTCCCAAGATGCTTAAAGGCACAGTCAACTTATTGTATGTAATCTTCTGACTCATTGGAATTGTGATATTATCAATTAAAAGTGAAACAATCTGTCTGTAAATAATTGTTGTAAAAATTACTCATGTCATGCACAAAGTAGATGTCCTAAACGACTTGCCAAAACGCTAATATGAAATCTGTGGAGTGGTGAAAAAATAAGTTCCCTATCTGTCATTCACTCGACATTGTGTCTGTGAGTTGACACTAGGGGTCGCTCTTGGGGAGCCCAGATATCTCTGATATTGAGAAAAGGCCAATGGAAATTGGCATGTGGAATTTGCATGCCACTCCCCCGGACATACAGGCGAGCAAGCAAGTTCACAGATCTGAATTCCTCTGCCGCCTCCGTTCATCTCTCTACGCTGTTGGATCTACGGCCCTTTCCAGCGGCCCTCCCCCTCGCACAACACGGTTATGCTGAGCAAACACCCCTGGGCGCTTCAGCAGCAAAAAACTTCACTATATATCTATATATATTTATACTACGTATATATACATATATATATATATATATATATATATATAAAAAGTACATAAAAGAGTTTAATTTCTCTAAAAGAGTGGCGCAAACAGAAAGCGTCTTATTCAAGATGCCTTTCCGTTTGTGTGTATTTCCTGGTTGTGGTCGATACCTCTCCCTGTCCGATGGCCATGATCGCTGCCTCTCGTGTGTGGGTGCCACCCATGCGGAGTCAGCGTTTGTGGATGGTTCATGTCTCACATCGTAAGAGGGCGAGCCACCCCAGCGGTCCCCGACTCGGTCCTTCTACCTACGGGTATGAGGCGGGGTCGGCTAGCACTGGGGATGATATGGGGACTTCAATGGGAGCCTCTCTGCCGGGTATTCCCCCACGGACCTCCCATTCCCCCTCAGGCTCGTATGCTCCAACCAAGCGCTGTAGCGAGGTTGCCGGTTCGTCCTACGGCGGACCCGCGATCTCATCCGGCGCTCCCGATGACGATGAGCTGTTGACCATACTTGCCCGGGCAGCCGCGAGTGTTGGGCTGGAGTGGAATCCTCCGCACCCACCACCCCCCCCCACCCCCGAACCCTCGCGGCTCGACGATTGGTTCCTGGGGCCAGAGCGCCGCTCACGGCCACGCTCCGCCCCCGGTCCTTTCTTCCCGGAGGTGCATGATGAGCTCATGCGCTCATGGCAGGCACCTTTTACTGCCCACACTTTTTCTGTGAGCTCCTCACTACCCTTGATGGCTGGGCAGCGAGGGGCAACTTGGCAATTCCCCAGGTGGACCAAGCGGTTGTGGTGCGCTTATGACCGCAAAGCGCCGCCACCTGGTGGAACCGTCCGAGGCTCCCGTCCAGGGCCTCTGTTCACGCCGCCTCTGCCTTGCATTCCATGGCACTCCTGCAGGTGCACCAAGCCAAGGCACTTAGAGAACTGTACAAGGGTAGTCCTGACCCAGGACTAATGCAGGAGCTGCGTTCTGCGACCGACTTTTCCCTCCGGGCAACGAAGGTCACGGCGCGGGCTCTCAGGCAGGCGATGTCCATCCTGGTGGTCCAGGAACGCCACCTCTGGCTCAACCTGGTTGAGTCGTGAGAGGCTGACAAGGTACGTTTCCTTGACTCCCCCATCTCCCGGGTTGGGCTGTTTGGTGACACCTTTGGAGACTACGCCCGGCAGTTCTCAACGGTTCACATCCCCCTGCGGTGCCAACACCAACACCAGCTCCACCACAGCCCGCCCCTCAGGGCCGGCACCGGCACGGGGCTAAACGCAGGACCGCGATACCATCCACCTCATGGCCGGCCGCCAAGAACCCCAAGAAGGCTCCAAAGCACCCCTGAGATGGGCAGCCCCGGGACTCAGGAAACTGCACTACGGGAGCTGGTAAGCATACCACTACCTCCCCTGCCGGAGGGTCAGGTGGAGTATCCTTGTTTTCTTGTATATTTTGTTTTGCCTTGCCGCACGCCCAACGGGCTGCTGTACCCGTATTTTCAGAAAAAGAGCAGTTTCCTCAGCCCCATTTTCTTGATAAAAAAATATGATAGTGCCTGGTGACATGTGCATGTAAAATGGCTAGAAATAGCATTTTAGCTTAGCATAAAGCTGACAATTTACTCAAGGTTTAGTTCTATTTCTTTGGCTCCAAACTTACTTCAAACGTACTTCTCTGTCTGCTTGTACGAATGTAACACATCATAAGAAAGTGTTTCACTGCTGTTCAAATGCACTTTGGATTGAATCAATTATATGTATAAATGTTTTCCATCTGAAAGGACTAAATATTAAATGAAGCAAATGACAATAAAATGCAAAGCAATCTCTTCAGTAATCAAAATACTTTTTGAATGTAACTGTATTTTAAATACCAATTATTTAAATTGTAACTGCAGTGGAATACAGTTAATTATATTTTGTATTTATAATACGTAATCCTATTACATGTATCTGATCTCCTGGGATTTTCATGCACAACAGTCTCTAGAGTTTACTCAGAATGGTGCTAAAATCAAAAAAACTTCCAGTGAATAGCCGAGTCATGACCGAAAGCACTAGGTCACGAGTACAAACGGCCGAAATGGGCTTCCTCAGAAGGGGGGCGGGCTTCTCCCTTAGAGATAGGGTGAGGAGCTCAGTCATCCGTGAGGAGCTCGGAGTAGAGCCGCTGCTCCTTTGCATTGAAAGGAGTCAGTTGAGGTGGTTTGGGCATCTGGTAAGGATGCCCTCTGGCCACCTCCCTAGGGAGGTGTTTCAGGCACGTCCAGCTGGGAGGAGGCCTCGGGGAAGACCCAGGATTAGGTGGAGAGATTACATCTCCACACTGGCCTGGGAATGCCTCGGGGTCCCCCAGTCAGAGCTGGTTAATGTGGCTCAGGATAGGGAAGTTTGGGGCCCCCTGCTGGAGCAGCTGCCCCCGCGACCCGACTTCGGATAAGCGGTTGAAGATGGATGGATGGATGGATTCCAGTGAATAGCAGTTCTGCTGACAGAAAGGCATTGTCGATGAGAGATGTCTACAGAGAATGGCCAGACTGGTTCAAGCTGACAGAAAGGCTACAGTAACTCAGATAACAACTCTGTGCAATTGTAGTGAGCAGAATAGTATCTCAGAATAGACAACATTTCAAACCTTGAGACAGATGGGCTACAACAGCAGAAGACCATGTTGGGCACTTTTTTAGTACCATAGTGTTCCTTATATAGTGCTCAGAGAGTGTACATTTACATCAGATTATAAAAATATCTACAATTCTTTCATATTGCAGTGCAGCACTAGTGCAAACAATAGTTTCAAAATTTTTCTAGTTTCACAGATGTTATATTTTAAGCGATTAAACTATTCTAACAGTTAAACCACATACAGTATCCTGCGTTTGCACTGTTTTGCAGACGAGTATATCCTGCTTTTGTCTGTTGAAGTTTGAGAAAACATCCACATAATTTATGTTAAGAACAAATGCAATGAATTGTTGTAAGCCATAGCATGATGGTATATAATACACTTATCACACAGAGCTTCAATGGTTGTTCATAATTTCTTAAGTTTATATTGGATAATAAACAGTATATCATCCAATCTAAATTGAGAATAGTCTTAGTATATTAGCTTATCAAAATGCTATGCTTTTCTTGTTCCATTTTTATCTCATCTTTATTTCTGTACTTCAAGAAATATCCAGATAGTTAAATCCAAGCATCAATGCCTTCAAACTTTACTGTTTCTACTGATTCTTCATGTATCAAGAACAAAAAGACACCTAAATATTTCACAAATTCAAAATCTACTAGATAAATTCCCCACCATTCTTTTTCCACAAAATAATTAGTGTCAATTTGTCAGCATATAAACTACGCAAAATATCTGAAACAACATCCTCATCTAACCTAAAGATTTCTAAGACAAAAACAGATGCACCAATCAGAGGCACTGAACATGAGAACATTTGTCATCTGTCACAAAATGCTTAATAAAATACATGAATACTTTCAGAAAGAAGGGACAAAATGTCCAAAATATGCTTCACGTAATCCAAAAAAAAACCTGATAAAACACTTGGTGTGCCTCAAGGCTGTAAATTTGGTATCAGACTCTTTTTTTTATTTTTGTTCCTCACATTTACTCATGAATCTAGTCATTTAATTATCAGTGATGAGACTATGGGCCACCACATTCCAGCTCCCCTGAATAGATTTACAAGCTTGGCTGAAGGCTTATAATGCAAATACATTTGGAAAGATTTATCCCTGGCGGGGTGGTCTATGTACCCATTAAACCCCTGTTTTAAAAACACAAATCATTAGTAATAATGGGAGGGTGAATTCCATCACTTAATAATGGTCTCTGAACTCACTGTGAAAGAGGGATTATGAACCTTCATTTTACCCAAGCTGGAGCAAAACAGATGAACAAACAATGCATACAGGGATTTCTATTGGCGGGTTCAGACATTTTCGAGGGTAGCATTTTTTCATGTTCTTCTCAATCCAGTTTACTTTGTAGATTTCACAGTGAAAGGATACTGATCCACGACCTTAGCGAGAAAATATAAAATCATATTTTCTTCATAAATTATATGTTGGTATATGAAAATGTGAAAGAGCCCACATGTTTAGGTCAATTTTAGCAGCACACATTATCAGTGTGAATACACTGCAGCACTTTTGTGTGCGTGTGCTAATAGGCTGTGGATTGGGGTGCCCACTGATTAGATAATTACAGTTACACGCCCTTAACCACTTTTATATTGATTTTAAAGCGAAGTGGATTTTTAGTTCCTCTTTAACAGAATCCTTTCAGGAAATACTGTTGAAGAGAAACTTTGAAAAGAGATCTATCTCACACATCCAGAGCAACACTACTCATTGAGCAGGGCTAGAAATAGAGGGTTCATGCATGCAATTACAGCAAACAAGATTAATATTAATGCTTTGACCATACATTTGTGTGAGTGGACATTTGAAATTCATAGTAATGGCTCCTTTGTTTCTATTGGTTCACTGCCATTAAAACTCCATCCAGTTTGGTTGTATGTAAGTGATGGTTTATGTCAGATGTGCACATACTAATGGTTTCACCTCTGTCCACTCAATGTGATAAAAGCCTTTCAAATGCAGAAGCTTTCGACTCTTGAACAGATAAATGCCCACTCCTCTCACGGCATTTATCTTCAACCACAAAAAGACCATTTGACTGGTTATTGGACGTTGCGTCTACATTTCTAAAGCTGGTGGATGTCCTGTGTGGACTTTTATATATTATGAGAGAATTACTGAGGAGAACAAAATGGTATATTTGCTCCATTCACTTACATCACCTATGGAAGCCGGATCCCACCACAGAATAATACAAAAAGAGGCAATTCTGACTTTATACCATAAACTTGTGACTTTATTTCTCACAATTTCATGAAATAAATTTGCAATAAATTTGTACTGAGAAATAAAGTCACACTTGCAAGATATTAATGTGCAATTGCAAGAAATAAAGTTGCAATTCAGAAAAAAAAAGAAGCAATTGTGAGATTTACACTCACTGAGCACTTTATTAGGAACACACCTACTTATTCATGCGATTATGTTATCAGCCAATCATGTGGCAGCAGTGCAATGCATAAAATCATGCATATATGGGTCAGGAGCTTCAGTTAATGCTCACATCAACAATTCAGAATGGGGAAAAGTGATTTCAGTGATTTTAGACTGTGGCATGATTGTTGGCGCCAGATGGGCTGGTTTGAGTATTTCTGTAACTGCTGATCTCCTGGGATTTTCACGCACAACAATCTCTAGAGTTTACTCAAAATGATGCCAAAAACAAAAAACATCCAGTGAGCAGCAGTTCTGTGGACAGAAACACCTTATTGATGAGAGAGGTCAACAGAGAATGACCAGACAGATTCAAGCTGACTGAAAGGCTACGGTAACTCAGATAAACACTCACCATAAGCATCTCAGAATGCACAACATGTCTTTGAGAGGGATGGGCTACAACAGCAGAAGAACAGTTCTGGCACTTTATTAGGACTTTATTAGTGTGCTTAGGGAGTGTATATATTTGCAAGAAGTAAAGTCGCAATTGTGTGGTATAAACCTGCAATTGCAAAAAATAAAGTCACTATGCAGAGAAATTTTACATGATATACATGTGGTATTTACGAGATGTTAAATCACAATTGCAATATATATATACAGTATAGCTGCGATTGTGAAAAATAAACTCGCAATTATGACTTCAAAATAGTTTATTTTGTACTTACGAGACATAAACTTGCAATTGTGAGATATAAACAATATTTTTTTATTGAAGTTGCAATTTTGAGAAATAAAGTCATAATTGAAAATAAAAAAAATATAAGGTCTAACATGCCAGCTAAATAAAAATATACACTAGCTGCTGAGAATCTCACAGTTTGACCTTTCATTTCCTAAATCTTCTAAATATTTCCACTGCAAACGACATTACAAATGCAATAAAACCACAAACAATTACAGACACAATCAAAGTGACCAACATCTATCTCAGTCTCCACACAAACAACAGACATGTCTGAACCAGTAAGTGATGGGCAGAGAAGAGGAATGGGCTGTAAAAGGAAATAGCGGGACCTTTCCATAATGACCCAAAAACTTGTCTCACCATTTCTAGAGGAGAGAAGATGATGAACATGGAGGGAGAGAGAAGCTGTAACCATGACAATCCCATCATGGCACCTCTTTCATCACCAGAGCTAGGGGTAAAGACAAAGTGGTTGAGCATATATTTCTAGGTGAATGTGTCTGCCTATTGGTAGTATCAGGAAGATAATTCATTAAAGATAAAACAGGCCTGTTTGGTGGAGATATGCAAATATTTCTTTGCTCTTTATCAATACGTTTATTCCCATTTTCTCTTTCATGTCAAATTTGATTGTTACAGATATTTAGAGTTTGCCTCTTCCTTCCTTTACGAAAATCAAGAGTTCATGGCAAATTTGCTGCATATTCGCCACTGATGAATTTCATTTGCAAATTAACTTTACAGCAAACTGGCAGCAAATTGTCCATTGTTGCCAAAGGTTTGCCAGAGGTTCACCACTACCAGCGAAGAGCTTCAAACTACTGGGAAAAATATAGCAGTGCCATCTTTGATTTGTGACGTGAATGACAACGAGGCTGTGAGGGAAAGACGTACAGTCTCTCCAATGGGCTGTACTGCAGTTTAAAGTGTTTTCAGATCGTTCCGCAGACAAACTTTGATTAAACTTATTTTCAATAACATTCAGTAGTCCAAAAACTTGCATTGTGGAAAATCAGATGTGATTTAGGAGCTTTTTACAGCTTTATACCATTTGGTTCCTTGGGTCAGGGTGCATCCTCAGAGGTGGTTGCGGGTTGATGCTTATGATGCTTCAGACTCCAGTGCCAAGATCGACACAAAGTCGAGTGAGTGACAGAAGGGGAATGTCTAGGTTACTGTCGTAACCCCCGTTCCCTGATGGAAGGAACGAGACGCTGTGTCCCTCTTGCCACAACACCGTACCAACCGCTGAAAAGGCCGAACCTTATTCTCGGATCCTCAGTGCAAAACCTGACTAAACAGATGCACAATTCCCTCCTTTTATACCCCTATGTCCGGGGGAGGGACATGCAAATTCTGTTCGCCAATTCTCATTGGCCTTTTCTCAAAGTTCAGAGGCAACCGAGGCTCTCAAGAGAGACCCTCAGTGTCACTACATCGACACAACGTCTCATTCCCTCCATCAGGGAATGGGGGTTACGACAGTAACCTAGACGTTTCATCAATAAATGTCAAGTTTTTATTTCATGAATCTTAAAAGCATTGCTTCCATTGTACCTTGTTTATGTAGGGACTGAACCTCTCTCTGTGTCACAAGCCCCTAGAACAGAAAGTCTGTGACAGCTGCTAGCCTCAATAACAAATATTTGTTAACTGATAACCTAAATGCTTAATCAGGCCTTGAAAAAAAAACATGGCTTTCCAAAGCCAGAGACCAACTGGTCATTTTTGCATTTTCCCTTTCTGTTTTTTTTTTTATTTATTAACCCCCACCCCCAGCTGAAGTGGTGGATGAGCAGCTCTCCATGGTAACTGCGCTCAACATTGCCATGACAACCCATTTTATGGGGAATGAAAGGACAACTAAAGAGATGGAAATACAATAGAATTAATTTGAAGTGAAAATGAATTTAAAAAATGTGAAATGTGTTACTACTACCACCCCTATTCTTTGTATTGTTTATGTTGTCATTCACTCAAAACCTCGGACACAGGGAGTTTATTTTGTGCTTGTTAGACTATTAAATCCATCCATCACTGTAGCACACAGCTTCTGATACTATTTTCAGCTAATGGATTCTGCAGAAGAATGGGAAATATCATAGTACTTTCCAAATGTGAATATGACAGCTGTGTATGAATAAAGTCTTTCAGACCTAGGCCATATTTAGGTATGTATCAATAACAAGTGCATAGGAAATCATAGTGCATAGAGAGAGAGAGTACTCACTTTTCATATTAAGAAATTGTGTGAGATATCTTTATGGCCTTGCAATGTGGAATTTTATTACTGGGTACATGTCTTAGAGTAATAAAATGTCAAATGTAGATGGTATTAAATTACACAATGACTTTTAGGGGGAATAACATTTTCAAAAGGTATTTCTATGGGCAATATTTAAGGCACAGTAAGCTTTTTTTAAGAGTACAGTAAGCTATACATCAAAAATATATATATAAAAAAAAAACACGTTTTAAACAAAACGACTAGGTTACGTATGTCCCTCCGATGGAGGGAACGAGACGTTGTGTCTGAGAAGCGACACTAGGGGTCTCTCTTGAGTGCCGATATATACCTCTGATCTATGAAAAAGGCCAATGAGAAGTTGGCAGACGGTATTTGCATACCCCGCCCCCGGACATACGGGTATTTAACCGGGCAAATACGGGAGTTCATTCAGGATTTTTCAGTGGCTCGGCTCAGCGACATGGCGGGGAAGACACAATGTCTAGTTCCCTCCATCGGGGAACAGAGGTTAGATACGTAACCTAGATGTTCCATACGTAACCTAGATGTTCCCCTTCTGTCGCTCTCTCCACGTTTTGTCGGAGAAGCGACACTAGGGGTCCCACTTAAATCATGCCATACACTGAGCCGTGTACGTGTACTGCTGATACAGAACCGGGCAGGTATTCTTATGTGCAAAACGCGACCAGCTGTATCAGGCTGCACGTACCCTTCCCCAATGCCCCATTAAAGTAATCAGAATCCTTCTGGTTACCCTAGTGAGGGGAACAAGTTGATGCATGCCAACCTGGGAACGGGCCAAGCCTGGCCGGGCCTCTTTTCTCTCTATGTTTCTCGCATAGAGCAATCACGGCTGGGGCCCTTACATGCATTAAGGGAAGACTTTCAGGGGGAGAAGACCCTGCGGAGACCACACCTACCCTGCAGGGGAGGTAAAGGTGGCGAATACATCACATGGCCGTTTACTACCTATGTGGGAAAGTTGGCGCGGTGGTAGATCCAGCCTCGTAGAGGGGGGAGTTGCTACAGCATGGCGACCGAGGCAGCTGGAACTGCCTAAGGGAGACACGGGAGTCCACTCGTGAGGGGACAGTACTGCGGAGATTACACACAGGGGGAGTCTGCGTAGGAGGCCTTTAACCTGTGGAGCACCTATTCCAGTACAGGGTAGATTAAGTACCCATAGTGGATTGGGTCGGCGAGTTCCTCCACTGAACTGCGGACCCATGAGGGCTAGGGAGGAATCAACCAGGGATCCGAGAGATGGTGTCTCCTGGGAAAAAAGGCACACTATTTTACCTCGGCTGAGGGTAAGGGCACTAGGTGCAAGCGGCCAGTTTGTCAGCGTGTTACCGAGTTCTACGGGCTCGGACCTGAGAACACGAGACGATACCGACTCAACCCGGAGATTGTAAAATCTTGCGAAGGTATTAGGTGATGCCCACCCTGCTGCTCTACAGATGTCTGCTAGGGAGGTGCTCCTGGCCAGTGCCCACGAGGATGCAACACTTCTGGTTGAGTGCGCTCAAACCTGCAAGGGGGGGCATGGCCTGGGTGTGATAAGCCAATGAAATGGCTTCGACAACCCAGTGGGAAAGCCTCTGTTTGGAGACAGCATTCCCTTTCCGTTGTCTGCCAAAGCAGACAAAGAGCTGCTCAGAACGTCTAGCGCTCTGTGTGCGGTCCAAATAGATACACAAAGCACGTACCGGACACAGCAACGAAAGGGCTGGGTCTGCCTCCTCCCGGGGCAGCGCTTGCAGGTTCACTACCTGATCTCTGAAGGGCGTGGTAGGAACCTTGGGCACGTAGCCCGGTTGCGGTCTTAGGATCACGTATGTGTCTGCCGGACCGAACTCCAGGCAAGTGTCGCTAACAGAGAACGCTTGCAGGTCCCCAACCCTCTTGATTTGACTTGAGTTTACTGTTGGCTCCAAAGGAGGAGACGACGGGTGAGTCGTGACATGTGGTGGGAGTGTACTCTGTCTTGGCGATTTATGTATGCCACCACTGCGGTGCTGTCTGACCTGACCAGGACATGTTTGTCTCGAACAAACAGGAGAAACTTCCTCAGGGCAAAGAAAACAGTCAGCAACTCTAGGCAGTTGATGTGCCAGCACAGCGGGGCCCCGTTCCAACGGCCTGCGCGAGGGGACAGAGACAGGCCAAAGGGGAGGACATTGTACTGATACACCTGGCCGTCGAACGCGAACTGTAGGAAGGGTCGGTATCGCGGCAGATTCGAGACGTGAATCGAGACTCTTTTATTGAGAATATGGGTATTGCAGCCCCCGCTAGGGAGTGCGGCAAATGAAAAAACACAAGATTCTCCTCCCGGCCCTCCACTGGGGGAAGGAACGGTCTTACCACCTCCTGAGCTAACTTCTTGGACACTGGGTCGGATGTCTCAGGAACGCCTGAGAGCCTTCCGGGTCCTCGAGGGGGTCTGTGAGACAGGGGGTGTGCACCTCGTGCGGAGTGCTCGACACTGGGGCTGAGAGCTGGGCCCAGGTTGAGGCGGAGCAGAGTGTTTCTTAGCCACAGGGGGACGCCCTTGGTGAGCAGACGGGGCATGGCCCGGGGTGGCAGGTTTGCGGCGGGGCATGTGAGAGATGGCCTCCGTCTGCTTCTTCACCGCGGAGAACTGTTGGGCGAAGTCTTCGATAGTGTCGCCGAAAAGAGGCCGAATTGGGAGACAGGAGCGTTCAGGAAGCGAGTCTTGTCGGCTTCATGCATCTTGACCAAGTTCAACCACATACGGCATTCCTGGACCATGAGCATGGCCATCGCCTGCTCGAGTGACTGCAGTTCCTGCAGCACGTCGGGATCAGGGCCACCCCCGTGCATGTTCCTGAGTGCCTTGGCCTGGTGGACTTGCAGGAGGGCCATGGTGTGCAGGGCGGAAGCGGCTCGTCCAGCGGTGCTGTAGGCCTTCACGGTCAGCGAGGATGTTGTCCTACAGGGCCTGGAGGGGTGTACAGGGCGGCCCCGCCAGGTGGTAGTGTTTCCGGGGCATAGCTGGAGCGCAACCACCCTATCCACCTGGGGAATCGCCATTTATCTGCTGTCGAGGGTAGCTAGAGCGGATGAGCAAGTGGCGCTGTGACGAGTGGGGAGGGGTGCTCTCCACGATGACGTTAGTTCATCGTGCACTTCCGTGAAAAACAGAACCGGGGGGCGGGGCGTGGCTGTGAGCGGCGCCTGGACCCCAGGAACCTGTCATCCAGCCGTGATGGCTGTGGGGAGGATGGAGGGTTCCAATCCAACCCCACGCTAGCAGCGACCCGGGAAAGCATGTCGGTCATCTGTGCGTCGGCCTCAGCCTGGGTGTGCTGGCCCGAAAATGGCAGCCCAGGGGAGTCCTCAGCGGCAGATACTGCGCTCTCCGATGGAGCAGCGAGCTCATCTGCTTCGAGCTCGAGAGGAGACTGCCTGTGAGAGAGCCGCTGTTTCCTCGAGCACAGACGGGAGTCAACGAGCGTGCCGGGGGCGGGTGGTCCGAGGGGGCGTACCCGGTGGAGCTGCATCTGCTGCCATCCCCAAATCGCTTCCATCGCCAGCTGCATCGTCCTCAATCCCGTGGGAAGAAGGAGCAATGCTTTCTGTTGAAAGCAAGCTGCGACTGCAACGTTGTCATGGTCATGTTCTCGCAGTGAGAACATGAACCATTCACAAACGCAGCCTCGGTGTGATCGCTGCCCAGACACACGCCATCTGAATCAGAGAGCACTCTAACGCATCCAGGAACAACACAGGGGCGGAAAGGCATCTTGAAAAAGACGCGTCCTGAAAAGGACGTTCAACGGCGCTGTGTTTTTGCTCTTTTAGAGGAAATTACTCTTTTAATAAAATCACTCTTTGTATGGAACTGTTTCGAGTTTGTCTGCGCTGTCGAAGTGCCCAGGGGCAACAATGCACAGCCGTGCAAGAAGGAGAAAGCCGCTGTTGTGCGCCGTCGAATCCAACAGCATGCAGAGCGTCAGAGGAATAACAGGAACTGGTGTGTGACTCGCAGGAAACTGCATACACGACCATCGGCTCCGAAGAAATTTTCTGAATGAACTCCTGTATTTGCCCACTTAAATACCCATATCTCCGGGGCCGGGTATGCAAATACCGTCTGCCAACTTCTCATTTACCTTTTTTCATAGATCAGAGGCATATATCGGCACTCAAGAGAGACCCCTAGTGTCGCTTCTCCAACATAACGTAGAGAGAGCGACAGAAGGGGAACAAATGTTTTGTGGTGATATAGTTATAGTAATAAATTAAATATATTATAAGCTCAAGCCTTCATCCCCACCATAATTTGCAAACTGCTTTTTTTTTATTGAAAATTGTTTGGTACCCATAACATTTAATATATTTGTCATGTAATCTTATTTGTCATGTAATCTTTTTTAAATTTTGTATATAAAATGTTAAGTATTTTTAAATATTAGTTACATTTGGATCAGATACTGATTCCAATATGTCATATGTGGTTCCAAAAAAGCCAAGCAAAGTTTTTTTATATTCTTCTAAAAATCATTGTTTGTGTTCAGGAGAAGAAAGAAAGTCATACACATCTGGGATGGCATGAGGGTGAGCAAATTATGAGAGAATTAAATTTTTTGGGTGAACTATTCCTTTAAAGTCATTGGTGTTTTGTCTGTACTGTATGAGTATATATCTATATTATAGTATGAAGAACAATTAGGATAACATAGGAATTAAAGAGAGTAGGAGTGAGAGAAAGAGACATTGGGGGAGCTAAACAATAATTAATGGGGCTTATCTCTCAAAGTCGCCATGGAGATGGATGTGTACTCCCCTCTTTTTAAAAGTTGAGCCAAGCTGCAAACTCAAGTCTGCAATCAGATAGATGGTTGAGCAAATACCCCAAATATACAGCTGCACCCCAGAACTCTTTCTTGCTAATGGGGCACCACTTGGAAAGAGGCACCTTGAGATAAAGCAATATAAACTTTGGCTTAATATTTAGATTTTATTTGTATTCCTGCAGAAATGCATAGACACACATGCCTACATAATACAAGATATGAACTGCTTTTTCTCTAGACATATAACATCATACATTTTCATTATACATCACACAAACGTACTCACGGTTACTGGCTAAAGGTAGATACTGTAGAACCATTATGAAAACAATCTGCATAACTAGATAGTAAATACATCTTTTTGCAAGATACTCTACTACACACAGTGGTTATTTTACGGTACTTTACATGATGCACTTTTCTGTTCTAAATAAGGTGTTGCACTTGAACTTTTTGTTGTTATAAAACATAAGGCAACTATGGCAGACAACAAACTGAATAAAAAAAAGAACAAAACAGAAATAAAGTCTCAAGCAAGATTTTTTGTCCATGTGTGCAAACATGATTGACATCTCAATACAAGCCTCTCTGTGAACAACAAAATATTCCACTGTTTTGTATTATTAGAATTAGTATTATTAGTATTATTACAGGACATTAGGCACAACTTGGACATGTTTTACAGCGTGTACACACACAAAAAGTTATTACAGTTAACTAACATTGCAGGACATATAATGGCTTCTGTGTTTGGTCCCATCTCAACCAGCTAAGTAATGAATATTGATGGCTGATGATATCAAATGCAATAAGACTTCATGTAAATTGAATTACAGAAACTGATAGTTCATAAAGCATGCAGCTGCCACTGTGCTCTTTAATTAAGTTGCATTGTGAAATATTTTATTCTTTTTAAGAGTCTCATCAGCCTATTCCTTTGACATTTCTAATTAAAATGCCTTTGGGAAAGTGATCCCTGCTCAAACATTCTTTTAAATATGACAAATTAGCTTTCTTACAGTTTGTTATTCTGTGATCTCTGAAGCAGTACTACACAGACACAGCCCACAAGTTTCTGCTTTTGTCCAAATAAAGCCAAGCTGCCAATTTATATCATGAAGGGAGATGAATTTCGCCATTATATCACAAGAACATAATTACACTACCCAACATTTAAACACAGGAACTGTTTCACTTCATTCTGTCACGTGGGGTTGTCTCCCTTAACAATAGCGTTCAGTCTGATATTGCACATTTTAAAGACAATCTTGACAAATGTTTGACAATTTTGTATATAAACAAATATTGCTGACTTGCTGAGAGAAAAATCAATTTGGTAAAAACCCCATTACTTCTTGATAAAAAAGGGAAGTTGGTGCAAGACATATCGAAGGGTTTGTCCTTAAATAAATTAGCCAATAGCCCTTAGTTTATGCCATCGCAGTGAACCATGATTTGCCACTTGCTAATGCAAGTCAGTGGCAGGCAATATTACGGGGAAGAGATATTATCTTTCTAGAGGGCATTTTTAGAATAAATAACTTGGATATGCCTATGAGGGCAAGGTCATGCATATTTTGGTTGGTTTTCTTAGAAAAGAAAGACTGAAAATTTTGAACCAATATATGTGCTTAAAGTTCAATTTTCTCCAATTTTGATTTCACTGGGTCTTTAACAAAGAAATTATCTTTTTTTTAAAGATTTGCTTCAAGTCAGATTTTAGAGATTTTATGTGCTCTAAATATAAAATACATTACAGTTTTGTTTTGACCAAAGTTACTAAAAACTATATCATGCAAATACATGACTGGAGGCTCGAAAACAGACAGACGTATGTGATAATGTGACAGGAAGCATTACAAATTACCAGTCAACAGGTGTTTTGCCCCATTGACTGTGACAGAGGATTCATGATTATTGAATGAGACATGATGTGTTAACCTCAGGACCACACCCACTTTTCAAAGTCCCTCAGGTCAAAGTGGTGACTTCTGCTTGAGTGTTGCTTGACGGATATTTGAGTGTGTCTTTGCAGCTCTCTGAAACAAAGAAACAGAGGGAGAATTTACAGTTCAACAGTTGAACCAAAATATACACACAGTCCTCATCCACACATGGCGTACACTTAAAAAGTTATTAAACTGCCCCATGTATTTCAAACAGGGGGAACGTTTTTTTTTTTATTATATAATATTATACAATATTTGACATGATTGAACACAAATTAAAGTAAAAATGCCCCTGAAAATCTCTGACTTTGACACACACTAAACTAAAATGCTTAGCAAACTGTTTGGATTTGGGTCGCTGAAGCAATGCTTTAGCTAACAGCACTGCAGATGTTTTTATTCAAGATGGTCCACAGAGAGAGATTCCTGCCTGATTAAAAACAGAAACCCACCGATCTTCTGAGGCGCTGCATTGAACCGGGGAAGCCTTGGGATCTGCCCATGTTGCAAATAAAAACCTATTAACAGCAATTAAGTTGAGTTGCCATTCAGGACCAAAGGCAGATCTATTATTCACATCAGGGCTGCTGATGCGTTTCAGTGGTGGATGACTGACTTGCCACATAATTACACACAAATCAAAAAAGAAGGCGGCTTGAAATTGACAGCACTGTAGAAGGGAAGACAGCAGTAACAGAATCTGTCTTTAACGCACATTAGATGGTTGTGACAAACTCTCTATTTAAAAAAATTGTTCACCCAAAAATTTATATTCTGACATTATTTACTCACACCCATGTTGTTCTAAACCCAACTTTCTTGTTTGGAAATGAAAAGAAGACATTTTGAAGAATCTTAACACAGCTATTTTCCATACAACGACAGTTCATAGTGACAACAGCCCTATCAAATCAGCATAAAAGTAGTACACATGTCTAATGCTCTATTTGCTAAGTCTTTGGAAGTCATATAATAAGTTTGTGTTATGAACATACTGAAATGTAAGTAATTATTCACTGAGAATCTTAAATCCGCTGTTCCTCTCCAACCAAATATGACACCTGTGGCACAGGTTGAACATCAAGAATATCAAACATGGATTGTCCTTGTCTAATGACCAAATTGTCATTGGCATCAAGCCTGATCTGACACGCCCACATTTGATTTGAAAGCTAAAGCGGATGGCAAAAATGTAATTGACAATTATCAACTCAAATAAAGATATTGTATGGCTTTAGAAAACGTGGAATAAAGCATATGAGTCAAATTGAGCTTTTATGGTTTTATTTTTTGGACAGATGTAAAAAACAGCATAAACATTTAGAATATGAGAGTGAGTAAATGATGACAACATAAAAATTTTGGGGTGAACTATTATTGTTATTATTATAATGTTATTTTTGTTCTGTTGATTACATCTAGCTAGCTTGATCTGCTGATCAAAAGTTGACACACCCACTAATGAAATACATTTAAGGCAATCCACTTTGATTCATGCTAGTTACTAATCTGTTTACAAATATAGAAGCTTATATTGATCAGATTAGATCAAATCAGGGAATCCTTGCAAATGCTGTCTTCTATCATACTATACTTCTACTATATCATATTTTTCATACAGAAAATAAATAAACCGAAAAAATACCCTGACTCTCTGGCCTACAGATCTTTATTTTTAACATCAGCGATGAAATTTCCAAGGATGACGCAACTTTGCTATGTCTGCTCTGCTGAGGGAATTATTGCCCGTAATCACTGTTCATTTTGTGACAGGACCACAGCTGCTGCCATCACTGTCGCTTTGCCCCTCATTGATTTGCAGAGTGCATCTGTCCCCCCTTCAGCGAGGAAAATTGCACGGCTTTCCACACAAATGCAAAATCAACCATCACAGAATGTCTTAAGGGCTTAGATAACCTCTGTTTAAATCTTCCAAGAATGGATGGAAATCAAAACAAACATTCATGTAGAATGCTTTATTAAAATTCATAATCTCTTTTAATTGCCCCTTTTCATAAATACAAAGCAGAGTTTGTGCTACATCAACCGGTCAGTGATGAAATCGCAGGACTTTATTTCATTAAGTTATGCATTTATTAATACATGGAAATATTCATTAATCAATGGATAAGTGAACTCAAATTAATGCTCAGGCTCAAATCACAGTAATGACATTTACATTTATGCATTTGGCAGACGCTTTTATCCAAAGCGACTTACAGTGCACTTATTACAGGGACAATCCCCCCGGAGCAACCTGGAGTTAAGTGCCTTGCTCAAGGGCCCAACAGTGGCATCTTGGTGGTGCTGGGGCTTGAATCCCTGACCTTCTGGTCAGTAACCCTGAGACTCAACCACTGAGCCACCACTGCCCAGTAGAACCACATGGTAGATTTTCTTGAGAAAATTCAATGTAGTATTTCCAGGTATTGTATCTCAACTGGTAGAGCATGGTGCTAGCAATGCCAAGGTCATGGGTTTAATTCCCAGGGAACACACAAACTGATAACATGTATAACTTGAATGTGTTTTCCTGGTGTAATGTTCAATTTCAGGTGATGATTCCCACCTGTCAGATGTCTTACTTCAACAACAGGTGCTAATAAGCTCTGGTTTTACATCAGTGTTCACACGCCACAAGATTGATAGAGAGGCTGCTATTGCCTTCTGCATCTGCAGATGGAGGCTTCTAGAATGTTAATGTTTTTTCAAGCAGCTCGAGATCAAGTGATTATCTTCAGAAATAGACTTTCGGAAAACTGTCAGAGCTTTGGAAAATTTGGACGCTAAGGTGAAAGTCAGTCAGTCAGAGAGGAAGTCTGACTTGTCAGCAGCCATTAATGAAGGTTGTCCGTTTGCTAGCGTGATGCTATGCATGTCTTGTGTGATGTTATCATCCTTTTTTCTCAGATTTGAAATGTCAGCTACACAAGAATGTTTTATTGACAAAAATGTCTGCGCTTATTACAGGGGATCTGGAAAACTACATACTGATTGGTCAATAGACCTTTTTCACAGAATGTGATGACACGTTTCCACCTTATTTGGCAGAGAAAATCTAGCAAACTTTTTCTGTTTAAATGTTTTTTTTTTTAATATAATTTAGTATACATTTTATGTCAATAATCTACTTTTTAGATTAAAATGGAATTACTTTTAAAAAACTACTTAACACAGCTGTGATGAGATTTCTAATTGAACTGCTGAGGGAATGACAGCAAATTTGGCATCTTCTCTCTTTTGAGAGTCGTAATCCATCACTCTATTTTTTCTCTTGTGAAAAGTCATGGAAACATTATAGTGGATATTTTTTTCTTTTGTATTTGGAGCAAATGGGTAGGCAAAAATAACTTCCTCTTCCCCATTCACCGCTATAGAAGTTTAGCCTGCAATCATTTACGTCTGTGCTCCGAAAGACAGAAGTGTGAAAAAGGTCTATCGTGGCATTCTGTGGTTAAATATTTCCTAGCTTTGCTTGTCTCGTGGCTCTCATGTAGCTCCACATATCTTTCTTCTCACATAATACAATTAATTCAAATTATTATGTTAAAATCTTCAGAGGGAAAAAGAACAGTAATGGGTAAGTTACTTACATTTGTAATACATTACAATTCACAAATTATTTCTCTAAAATTTGAATCAGATCACATTACTGATTACTTTACTTTCAAGTTACTTTCTAAAACACTTTTCTGCTCAACAAATTCAAAATAATTTTTATACTATATTTCTTCCTTGTTCATTGTTACACACAAGTCATACACTCAGAAGAGTAGAGTCAGCACTTCACATGTCTCCATAACTGACTCAGCCATAATTCATGTATTCCTCATAAATATAAATATTTTAGAAATAAACATAACCCTATAATATACTTAATAGTAATTAAATGAATATAAAGTCAACAGCTGTAATCTGACTACAAGAATTTAAAATGTAATTCATTACACTACTTCTCACTAAAAACTAATTGAATTACATTAACTAATTACATTGTAATTGTATAACACTCAACACAGAATTTTAATTTTAATTTTTGAGACCCAAAAATCAAACCAATACTTAATTAACTAACATTAATTGTTTGTTTTTGCACAAAAAAGGACAGGACAAATTCTATAGTTATCAGTTTCAGTTTACCTGTGTGGATGGTGGATTCAGGTCTGCAAGAAATGTCAGACTGCAGGCCTCCTCTTCTGAAAGACGGACATTAGCATCACCATTCTGCTTTGAATCTGACAATGGGACAAAAAAGACAAAGACATGGGTGTCAGTGGACATGAAAATGCTGACCAGGAAGAGATAATTGATTTAAAGGTGAAGAGTGTAAATTCTGTGCCTCTAGAGCCACTGAACAAAATGGCAAATACAATTACTCATTTCAAACAGATTTTCTGAACACTTTCTTGATCTTCCATTGGTCGAACAAACCAATAGCCACAATGTTTACTCTGTTTAGGGGAATCAATTTATAAATGGATTACTTATTGTATAGTTGTCTCTGCATATTAAAGTTGCACTCAATAATAATTGTTTGTGCTTGTCATCTTGGACTTACACTGAAACCTAGAGGTGTGGATGCAGCATCATTTAAAATCAAAAGTTTTCTGTTTCAGATACTATTGGAATAATTTGTTGCTCACAGTCAGCCATGATTCATTTAATCATTGAAGGGAAGTGTCCAATAATTGACGTTGTGTCGAATGAAGTGACACAATGGGTCTTCCTGGGACGCCAAATGTTCCTCTGAACCTGAGAAAAGGCGAAGAAGCATTGCTGTTGGATCTATGGCGCATTTCCAGCTGGCGTTCTCTCTCTAAGCACGCTGTGCAGTCTACACCCCTGGGTGCTTCAACAGCGCTTTTCACTGTTAAAAGAGTGTTCTCCTCCTTAAAGAGTTTTGATTTCTCTAAAAGAGTTTGAGTTTTCCACTTGAGGCTGCCATGAGTGTGGGCTTGGACTGGAACCCTCCGTCCTCCCCACTGCCTTCGCGGCTTGATGACTGGTACCTCGCCCCCCACCGGTACCATTCTTCCCGGAAGTGCATGATGAGCTGACACGGTCGTGGAGGGCACCTTTTACTGCCTGTAACCGACCCCTCCGCTCGTCCACTTTCACTACCCTGGATGGTGAGCTGGTCCACGGGTACACGGAAGCCCCACCTGTGTCCCGAGAACACCACCTCCAGAGCCTGTAGGATGACGTCATCATTGACCTCCAAAGCCTGCAGCGCCACCGGACAAGCCACCTCCACCCTGCATGCCATGGCTCTCCTGCAGGTCCATCAAGCCAAGGCACTTAAAGATCTGCACCTATGTAGTCCCGACCCCAACATGCTGCAGGAACTGCGCTCTGCCACCGACCTCACTCTCAGAGCCAAGAAGGTCACAGCGCAGGCACTCGGGCGGGAGATGGCCACCCTCGTGGTCCAGGAGTGCCACCTCACGATTTCTCAACGCCCCCGTCTCCCAGCTCGGCCTTGTCACGTTGGCGACACCGTCGACGACTTCACCCGTGTTCTCAGCAGTGAAGAAGTAGATGGAGGCGATTTCCCACATCATGCCGCAGCACTGCCCAACCAGCGAGCCCGGGTGACCCAGGCAGTCAGATGTTTGCTCCGGAGCTTGTACCAAGATCACTCCGTCCCCCGGTGGAGGAGAATCCTTGTTTTCATTACTTTCATTTGCCGCACCGCCTTCGGGCTGCGGTACCCACATTGCCAATAAAAGAGCAATTTCCTTACTCCCTCAGTCATCCAGCCAGTGTGCGACGTTCTCACGGCACCCCGGCCCCAAAACTCTATAGTCCTGGCTCCCCAGACGCAGTTCCCTCGCCTCCGGTCCCGCGATTGCTCAGCCGGGGCAGGCCAGCGCTGATGAGTTCCGAAGACGCCTCTCTAGGACCTCTTCCTCAGTCTCTAACCGCCCCCTGCTGGATGCGTGGAGCAAGGTGAGTGCTTTGAGTCTTTTCTCATTACACAAGCCTCGGGACGCACTTCTGCCTTCCGACGCGCTATTAAAACAAAGATCGCAGAGGCAGCTCTTGCCCCGCTTTGGGAAGTGGGCATCCGCATACTCATCTACCTCGACGACTGGCTCATCTTGGCTCACTCTCGAGAGTTACTGTGCGCTCACAGGGACCAGGTGCTTAGGCACCTCAGCTGTCTAGGGCTTCAGGTCAACTGGGAAAAGAGCAAGCTTGTCCCGTGTTCACAGCATCACTTTTCTTGGCATGGAGTTAGACTCAGTCAGTGCTCAGGTGCCTTGCTCTCTTCAAGCCCGGCACAGCAGTTCCTCTAAAACAATTCCAGAGGCTCCTGGGACATATGGCATCCTCAGCCGTGGCCGCGCCTCTCGGGTTGATGCATATGAGACCGCTTCAGCACTGGCTACAGACTTGAGTCCCGAGATGAGCATGGCGCCACGGCACATACCGTGTGACAATCACCCCTTCTTGCCGTCAGACTTTCAACCCACCACGATGCAGTAGATGGCAAGTCCCTAGGTAAGCACAACTTGATTATCAGGTTCCTGAAAAGCACCCGGAGACTGAACCCTACCGGCCTAGCCTATTCCCCTTCTGGGATCTCTCAGTGGTCCTCTCGGACCTTCTCGAGCTCAAGGCCCTCTCCCTGAAGACGGCCCTCCTGATCACGTTAGCCTCCATCAAGAGGGTTGGGGAACTGCAAGCGTTCTCTGTCAGCAACACCTGCCTGGATTTCGGTCCGGCACATACTCAAGTTATCCTGAGGCCGCGACCGGGCTACGGGCCCAAGGTTCCTACGACCCCCTTCAGGGACCAGGTCGTGAACCTGCAAGTGCTGACCCGGGAGGAGGCAGAAACAGCCCTTTCGTTGCGGTGTCCGGTACGTGCTTTGCGTATCTATTTGGACCACACACAGAGCTTTAGATGTTCTGAGCAGCTCTTTGTCTGCTTCGGTGGATGGCGGAAAGGGAACGCCATCTCCAAATAGAGGTTAGCTCGCTGGGTCATTGATGCTATTTCTTTAGCTTATCACACCCAGGTCGTGCCCGTCCCCTTGCGGGTTCGAGCACACTCTACAAGAAGTGAGGCATCCTCATGGGCACTGGCCCATGGCACCTCCTTAGCAGACATCTGCAGAACAGCGGGCTGGGCAACACCCAATATCTTTGCCAGATTTTACAATCTCAGGGTTAAGTCGGTCTCGTCCTGTGTTTTGTCAGGTCCGAGCCGGTAGAACTCAGTAACGCAGCACAACTGACCGGGTGTTCTGCTTGCACACAGTGCCCTTCACCGAGTTGATCCAGTGTTATCCAGCCTTCTATCACTAAGCCACTAAGCATCGCTCCCTGGATGTTTTCCTCCCTAGCCTTCTGGCCTGCGAATTCAGCAGAGCAATTTGCGTCCAGACCCACTACGAGTCACAGGTGCTCTGTACTGTGGTCGGGCTCCACGGGCTTAGTTCCCTTTTCAGGCAAACTCCCCGTGATGTATTTCCCGCGGAACGGTGCCCCTGTTGGCGGACCCGCGTTTCCCTTGAGCAGCCCCTCTGCCCCAGTTGCCGTGCTTGTAGAGTCCCCCCTCGTTAGGCTGGACCTACCACCGTACCATTTCCCACGTACGGCTTCACAACCCTCGTGGTGTATTTGCCACATGTAACCTCCTTCTAGACAGGGCAGGATGTGGCCTCCAAAGGGTCTTTTCTCCCTGAAAGAATAGGACCGGGAAAGACCGCCTTCCCCGATGCATTTCATAGTGTTAAGATAGCCCCAGCCGCTTCACGTCCTATGTGAGAGACATAGTGAGAGAGAAGGCCGTGGCTGCCGGGCTTGCTCCCATGCTAGTCATGTAGCTCCTGTTCCCCCCCTCAGGGGTGCGGGGAACCTAAGGTCTCTATGTGACATATCTTTGGGGGCATTGGGAGGGCTACAGTTGCCTCTAGCATGCAGTAGCCTGCTTGCACCTGTCTCGACAGTTCATGTAACACGGTCAGTGCGTGGTGTTTTTATATGGGACCCCTTGTGTCACTTCATTCGACACAACATCGAGTGAGTGACAGAAGGGGAACATCATGGTTACTGTTGTAACCTCCGTTCCCCGAGGGAAGGAATGAGACGTTGTGTCTCTACTGCCACAGCACTAGACCTACCACTGTAAACGGCTGTACCTTATTTTCGGCTCCTCAGTGCAAAATCTTGACTGGCACTCGCTGCCCCGGTTCCCTTTATACCAGTATGTCCAGGGCAGGGCATGCACATTCTGTCTGCCAACTTGACATTGGCCTTTTCTCAGGTTCAGAGGTACGTTTGGCATCCCAGGACGACCCCTTGTGTCACTTCATTGGACACAAAGTCTCGTTCCTTCCCTCGGGGAACAGAGGTTACAACAGTAACCATGACATTACTGAGATTAAGCGAATAGTATTCAGCTGGTCATGTGATCCTAACATGGCAGCCCCCATGAGGGGACCCTTTCCATGTAGAATAAAACAGTTTTTATAAGGTTACTGATATGACTGAAGCATTCATCTCATGTAAGTGGTCACAAATATATGTTTCATATGTTTTTATGTTTTTGATGTTTCAAAATTACAAATTATTTCTTTAGGAATAAAGCTTTTTTTTAATGAGGGAAAAACTACTGAGTGCACTGTAACTTTTTGCTTGTGTAATCTAGGACTTGTCAATAGTTGACATAGTTTTCTGTCACAGATACCATTGTAGAAATTAACTATTCACAGTCAGCCATGATTAATTTAAACCAAGAGTAAAAGTGTCCAATAAGAGGACGGTTACTGAGATTAAGCGAGTAGTATTTGGCTGGTCATGTGATCCTAACATGGCAGCCCCCATCAGGGGACCCTTTCCATGTAGAATAAAACTTTACTGATATGACTGAATTCTTAATTTCATGTGAGTGCTCATGATTTTAAACATATATGTTTAAAGAGGTATTCCCAGTAATCTCAAAACCAGTAATACCAGTAATCTCAGAACAACTTCTTGATATTATTAACTCCTCGCTATCCTTAAGACATGTCCCAAGAAACTTTAAAATGGCAGTTATCAAACCACTTTTTAAGAAGTCACAGCTTAATCCTGGAGAATTGTCTAATTACAGACCGATTTCAAATCTACCATTTATGTTGAAAATACTAGAAATGGTTGTGTCCTTCCAACTATGTTCATTTCTAAAGAGAAATGGAATATATGAACAATTTCAGTCAGTACTTAGGCCACATAACAATTTAGAGACTGCACTTATCAGGCAGCATTTCTCTTTTAGTGCTTTTAGATCTTAGTGCTGCCTTCGACACTATAGATCACAACATTCTCTTGAATACGCTAGAGAATTATGTTGGCATTTAGTGGTCTTGCATTAGCATGGTTTAGGTCCTATTTATCAGACTGCTACCACTTTGTATGTGTAAACGAGGAATTGTCAGATAAAACAAATGTTAAGTATGGAGTGCAACAGGGATAATTATTAGGGCCTCTCCTTTTCTCCTTATACATGCTTCCACTGGTAGATATTATCAAAAAACTAATTAATGCGTTCATGACCTCAAGACTACATTATTGTAATGCATTACTGGGAGGATGTCAAGCAAGTTCAATAAATACATTTCAATTGGTTCAAAAAGCAGCTGCCATAGTGCTGACTAGAACCAAGAAATATGATCGTTTTAGACCAATTTTATCATCATTACATTGGCTACCTGTTAAACTTCATATTAATTAAAAAATTCTGTAAACTACATACAAAGCTTTGAATGGTCTAGCTCCGGAATACTTAAGTGACTTTGTAGCACACTATATTCGATCACTTTAATTACGATTGCAAAATTATGGCCTGTAATTAGTTCCTAGAATATCAAAATCCACAAAAGGAGGTACGTCCTTTTGTTATTTGGCTCCTAAACTATGGAATAGTCTCCCTAACACTGTTCTAGATGCAGACACACTCCCTCAGTTTAAGTCTAGACTAAAGACTCATCTATTTACATTTATGCATTTTGGCAGACGCTTTTATCCAAAGCGACTTACAGAGCACATATTACAGGGACAGTCCCCCCAGAGCAACCTGGAGTTAAGTGTCTTGCTCAAGGACACAATGGTGGTGGCCATGGGGATCAAACCAGCGACCTTCTGATTTACAGTTATGTGCTTTAGCTCACTACACCACCACCACTCATTTTATTTAGCCAGACATACACCTAATTTATCCTTCAACTCACAATTAGGCTGCTTTAGTTACGTCTGCCGGAACCAGAAACATCCATAATGATCTATAACTCTGCATAAAATTGAATGGCATCTACGCTAATATTATTCTATTTGTTTTTATGTCTCAACCTCGGAACTCCAATCCTGAGGTCACCAGAGTCTGCCATCTCCGTTCCTGTTTGGTGTCAGACTCCACAGCAGCATGTCGCTGAGTGATGACGACAGACTACAGCCGGTGCTATCACTTTAGTCTATTGACTTCAGAAGACCATAAGACATGGGATACTTCATATGCCACTGCCTGAACCTTGGATTTAGGATGGAGCCCATCGAACCTTACTGAAATTACCTGCAGGTTGAACTGCGATGCACCTCATTAATCTCTTTATTAATTAATGCCTTTATTACCTTTGTCTATTGATGGACTAAACTCTTAAATTGAATACATAGACTTCTATTTCGTTGCCAACTAAACCCTTCATCAGCCAACTAACAAGGACAATGCATCTACGTGAACCTCTGCAGTTAATTCAGGATGGACATCAAAGACATTAGTCATTGACCTTAAAGTTTACACTTTTTTTTTTTTTTTTAAACACTGGACCTTAACGCTTACTTAATTTACAAACGTTAAACCATGACTTGCACTGCACAAAAATAACTGATATTAGCAATATATTCATGTTGTTTAGCCAGAGGGGAATTGGCCCCCACAGTGAGTCTGGTTTCTCCCAAGGTTATTTTTCTCCATTAACCAACATCTTATGGAGTTTTCAGCTTGCTCACAGGGGTTCTAAATACAATTACTATTGCATTTTTGTAAATGTTTACAATTTTACAATCAGTAGAAATTCATATTTAATCATATTTAATCAAACTACACAATGACCACTTGAAGACTTTATAGATACAGTATTACAGTTTCATAATTTTTTATTTATTTATAATTTTTTTTTGTTTGTTAATGACTGATTTCCTGTAAAGCTGCTTTGAAACAATGTGTGTTGTGAAAAGTGCTAAACAAATAAAAAAGACGACTTAAAAATTGCAAATAATTTCTTTAGGAGTAAAACTTTTTTAATGAGGAAAAAATTATTGAGTGCACCTTTAACCTACGGATGGCTAACTTATTGTTATTTTTGCATATTAAGCTGGAATAGGAGAAAGAAAACACAGAAACATTTGCACACTTTAGCTTAAACACATTAATATTATGAACTAATAATGAACAGCATCTTTTAACAGTATTTATTCATCTTGGTTAATGTTAATTTATAAATAAACAATTGTTCATTGTTATTTCATGATATAATGCATCAACAGATGTTAACATAAACAATTAAAGAATTAGTATGTTCAAATTAACATAAACCAAGACTAATATGTAATGTAAAAATATTGTTCATGATACCAAACATTAACAAATACAACCTTATTGTAAATCGTTACCGCAAATTCTAATGTCTTACCAGAGCGGTTTATTCTGATATTCTCCTCGGCAGCTAGAGGGCATGTGTCACTCTGTGTGCTGTTCCTTGGTGAGTTGCTTTCAGACTTCCCAAACGAGGCTGAGTCCATCACCATGTCTGGGTTTGGGTTGTGCTTCTTTTTCTTCTTAGGCAGCTTCTGCTTGGCCATAGCCAGGGAGTAGTACATCCCAAAATTGTTAACAATAACAGGTACTGGCATGGCGATAGTGAGCACGCCAGCTATCGCGCATAAAGCCCCAACCATCATGCCCAGCCATGTCTGAGGGTACATGTCACCATAACCTAGTGTTGTCATGGTGACCACTGCCCACCAGAAGCTGATAGGAATGTTCTTAAAATGTGTGTGGCAGCTGCCACTAGGGTCGTTGGGATCTGCGCCAATACGCTCAGCATAATAAATCATGGTGGCAAAGATGAGAACCCCAAGGGCAAGAAAGATGATGAGAAGGCAAAACTCATTGACACTTGCCCGCAAGGTGTGGCCAAGAACCCTGAGACCCACAAAGTGTCGGGTTAACTTAAAGATCCGAAGAATGCGAACAAAACGGACCACACGCAGAAAGCCCAGGACATCTTTGGCAGCTTTGGATGTGAGGCCACTTAAACTCATCTCTATATAGAAGGGCAGAATGGCAACAAAGTCAATGATGTTTAGCGTGTTCTTGACGAAGAAAAGCTTGTTTGGGCAACATATGATGCGGACTAGGAACTCGAAGGTAAACCAGACCACGCAGATTCCCTCCACCAATGTGAGCACTGGTTTGGTCTTTACCTCCAGGCTGCTCTTGATCACAGTGGTGTTGCCATTCATAACTTCTTCAGTGTGATTATGAAGCTCATTAAAGGCCTCATGGGTCTCCAGGCAAAAATTAGTGATGGACACCAAGATGAAAAACAGGGAGACAAAGGCAATTATCTGAAAGAGACAAAAGCATATGTAGGTAGACAAGACCAGACACTACACATATCACAATTAAAGCATCATTATAAAAGCAGTCCCTTAACATGTTTTTAAATACCTTTGATGCAATATATGTACATCGCTTATAGCATAGTAATACTTTAATTAATATTTCCAAAGCAAGATTCTCGCAATTTATGTTGACAGTCAGAAAAATGACATGCTTTGCAGAGCATATATTATCTAAACCCTGGGCCCCTTTGTATAAAACCCAGGGCCCCCCACCCACACATACATATATCTAAAATATATGTTGTAGTCAGGGGTGGAAAGAGTACTGAAAAATAATACTCAATTAAAAGTATGTAGTTTGAGTAGAGTAAAAGTACCTGTCCTAAAAATTACTCAAATAAGAGTAAAAGAGTAGCTCATTTAAAAGTACTCTTGAGTAATGAGTAGTGAGTGCTGAGTTGCAAAATCTATGATAAAAACTTGATGCTGCAATTTAAAAATGTAGACCAAATACCATAATTTACATTCCCTTATATGGCTGTTTGACAGGTGTTTGTGACTGACAACTTTTAAAATACATCACTTATCTATGATACTGTAAACAGTACATGAATCTGATTTAAAATAAATAAATACATAAAAAGGGTGACATGATTACAGAAATGAAAAGTTTATTTTCAATATCATAATGTATGAAACAATTACATTAAAATCAGTTTATGTAAAGGGTCTAAATTCCTTAGACTTCCTTAATGGAAGCACAGCGGCTTACGACCGATCTTGGACTTGTGAGTTTTTCAAACGGGCTTTGCACAAACTCCCGTTCAAAATGCTCATCCAAGAAAACACCTAAACTTGCATTTGGCATCTAGACTGGTTCGCAGACCTGAAGGACACGTACTTCCACGTCTCAAATCTGCCTCGATATCGACCCTTCCTACGGTTCGCATTCGATGGCCAGGCATATCAGTGATGGTGGCGTAGTGGCTAAAGCACAGGGCTGTTAATCAGAAGGTCACTGGTTCTAACCCCACAGCCACCAACATTGTGTCCTTGAGCAAGGCACTTAACTCCAGGTTGTTCCAGGGGGATTGTCCCTTAATAATTGCACTGTAAGTTGCTTTGGATAAAAGTGTCTGCCAAATGCATAAATGTAAATGTAAATATCAATAAGAAGTCCTCCCATTCGGCATGTCTCTGTCCCCTTGCATCTTCACGAAAGTCGCAAAGGCAGCCCTTGCCCAGCTCCGAGAAGCCGGCATTCACATACTCAATTGGCTCATTCTGGCCCACTCCTGAGAGTTACTATGTGCTCACAGAGACCAGGTGCTCAGGCACCTCAGCCGTTTGGTGCTTCAGGTCAACTGGGAAAAGAGCAAGCTCGCCCCGGTTCAGAGCATCTCTTTTCTCTGCATGGAGTTAGACTCAGTCTCAATGTCAGCCCGCCTCGCCAACAAGCGCACGCAGTCAGTGTTAAAATGCCTCGCCGCATGCAGGTCCCTTTAAAACCTTTCCAGAAGCTCCTGGGGCATATGACATCATTTGCGGTGGTTGCGCCGCTGGGGTTGATACATATGAGACTGCTTCAGCACTGGCCCCAGACTCGAGTCACGAAACAAGCATGGCGCCGCAGCATGCACCGTGTGATCATCACCCCCGCCTGCCACCAAACTTCAAAACCCTGGACAGACCATTGCTTTCTGCGGACAGGAGTCCCCTTGCAGCAGGGATCCCAATGCGTCCTGGTCAAGACAGACGCCTCCAAATTGGGTCCGGGCGCCGTGTGCAACAGGCACGCAGCCGAGGGCCGTTGGAAAGGGGCCCCGCTGCGCTGGCACATCAATTGCCTAGAGTTGTTGACTGTTTTCTTTGCCCTGC
Source organism: Xyrauchen texanus (assembly GCF_025860055.1). Taxonomy (NCBI): domain Eukaryota; kingdom Metazoa; phylum Chordata; class Actinopteri; order Cypriniformes; family Catostomidae; genus Xyrauchen; species Xyrauchen texanus. The sequence continues at coordinate 25,004,100 of NC_068302.1, read as the reverse complement.
GGAAATTTCTCCTATTAGGTCAAGACAAACATGTCCTAATCAGGTCAGACAGCACCACCACGGTAGCGTACATAAATCACCAAGGCGGCGTACGCTCCCGCCAGATGTCACGACTCGCCCGTCATCTCCTCCTTTGGAGCCAGCAGCGACTCAGGTCACGACAACGCTTGCCCAGTTGAGAGTGGACGCAGTAGATGGCAAGTCTTTGGGTAAGCACGGCTTAATCATCAGGTTCTTAATAGGTGCCCAGAGGTTAATTTCCTCCCGGCCAAGCCTGTTCCCCTCCTGGGATCTCTCAGTGGTCCTCACGGGCCTTCAGAGACCCCCTTTGAGCCGCTAGAATCAGTTGAACTCAGGGCCCTCTCTGTATAAGACTGCCCTGCTGATCGCCTCCATCAAGAGGGTCGGGGACCTGCAAGCGTTCTCTGTTAGCAACACTTGCCTGGAGTTCGGTCCGGCAGACACACACGTGATCCTAAGACCGCGACCGGGCTACGTGCCCAAGGTTCCAACCACATCCGTCAGAGACCAGGTAGTGAACCTGCAAGCGCTGCCCCGGGAGAAGGCAGACCCAGCCCCTTCGTTGCTGTGTCCGGTACGTGCTTTGCGTACCTACTTGGACCGCACGCAGAGGCTTTCCCACTGGGTCGTGGATGTCATTTCATTGACCTATCACACCCAGGTCGTGCCCGTCCCCTTGCGGGTCTGAGCACGCTCAACAAGGAGTGTTGCATCCTCTTGGGCACCGGCCAGGGGCACCTCCCTAGCAGACATATGTAGATCAGCGGGTTGGGAAACACTAATACCCATGCAAGATTTTTTCAATCTCAGGGTTGAGTCAGTATCGTCCTGTGTTTTCTCAGGCCCGAGCCGGTAGAACTCGGTAACACGCTGATGGACTGGCAGGGTGGATCGCTTGCACCCTCAGCCGAGGTAAAACTGTGCGCTTTCTCCCCCAGGAGATTCCGCATATTCGGATGCCTGGATGATTCCTCCCTAGCCCTTGTGGGTCCGCAGTTCAGCGGAGTAACTCGCCGACCCAATCCACTACGGGTACTTAATCTACCCTGTACTGGAATAGGTGCTCCACAGGGCAGGACTCCTATGTGGACTCCCCCTGTATGTATTATCCGTGGTACGGTCCCCTTACCAGTGGACCCGCGTCTACCTTAGGCAGTCCCAGCGGCCCTCCGGCCGCCGTGTTGTAGCAACTCCTAGCGAGGCTGGATCTACCACTGCGCCACTTTCCACACGCTGCCTAAAAACCCATGTGAGGTATTAACCACTATTACCTCCCCTTCCGGGCAGGTGTGGTCTCCGCAGGGTCTTTCCCCCCTGAAAGAATAGGAAACTGGGTAAGACCCCTTCCCTCGATGTGTGTAAGGAGTGGTGGTGGCGTAGTGGCTAAAGGACACTGCTGTTAATCAGAAGGTTGCAGGTTCTAACCCCACAGGCACCACCATTGTGCCCTTGAGCAAGGCACTTAACTCCAGGTTGTTCCAGGGGGATTGTCCCTGTAATAATTGCACTGTAAGTCGCTTTGGATAAAAGCGTCTGCCAAATGCATAAATGTAAATGTAAATGTAAATGTAAGGGCCCTGGCTGACTCTTTCTCTATGTGGAGAAACATAGAGAGAAAAGAGGCCCAGCCAGGCTCAGCCCATTCCCAGGTTGGCAAGCATCGCCTTGTTCCCCTGTCGTTCTGAGGACATCTCTCAAGATTGTTTTATTGCCCAGCCCTATTGATAACATTGCCTTAATCTCTAACATCAAACCCAATAATCTCAGTGATAGAAAGCTAAATTACAGGCTACATTATACGCACAGAATCTAGTAAGCAGAAATATTAAATTGACCTTGATATGTTTCTTAAAATTAGAGGCAGGATTAATGCTGATATATGGCTTGAGCAAGTTAAACTCACATGACACTGTCAAGCAATTGGCCTTTTTCACAACGAAAAGCCCTTTCAGGTGCAGCTGTGATGTTCAGGTGTTGAAAATGTGTTTGAGGCATCCTCACATCCATAATAGTTGGAACCCGATCTACAGCTGCCGTTCAATTTTTTATGTGTGATTTGATTTGACAGGAGTCACGAGACTCTCCCAAGCCAATCATGTTGATAGATAAAAATAAAATCAGGACAGGGAAGTAGCGAACACAGATGGTGAGATAATAGCGCATTAAAAGTACAGTTACAGCACTTAAAATGTACTCAAGTAAAAGTATAAAAAAAACTATTTAAAAAAGTACAATTCCTGGGAAAAACACGTGAGTATTTGTAATTCGTTATTTTACACCCCTGGTTGCAGTTAATGAAAATGTATTTGTAATTTTGACAAATTAACTAATATAATCACATGCAGTATGATTCTAAAGCATTTATATTAAAATATCTTTAGCAATTACAAAACCAACCATAAAACTGCTTCGGAATCGGATCGGAGAAATATATTGTAAAAAGTGCTATACATATACAATTTAACTGAATTGCAAATCTTGTCCAAAAAAGCCATTAGTCTGCAACCTGATTAACTTCTTATCTTGAAACATACAGTACAACCACAGGTGGCCAATTATTTTTTCTTTGTTATAATTTATCAATTAAATTACCCAGAAAATGGGAACAACTTAAATAACAACTTAAAAAACCAAATTAAATACATCAAAGTTTATACATGTATTTTATCCAGCTGTGTTAAAACATATTTACATTATCTCTCACAAGCATGGCTTGTTCGTTAAAAAAAGAAAATCGGTGAGTGTGCTTTCATCCCAAGGCAACAGCACCACTGATAAATCAACTATAAGGCAGAGACTGAAATGGAGAGGAAGAAAGATTCCAGTGAAGGTGACTTAAATCACTAAAGAGGTTTTTCTGTAAGCAATGGGAGGATGTGACTGTATAATAAATGAGTTTGGCTATTTCAGCTACAACCATTACCTATACTGTGCATACAATAAAGCATACTGCCATGCAATCTCCTTAGATCATTTTTTTTTTTAACGGGGTGCAGTACTTTTTCTGTTCCACAATGACAATGCCCCTGGGCACAAAGTGAGGTTTACTGAGTCTGGTGTGGAAGAACTGGCCTGCACAAAGCCCAGACCTGAACTCCACTGAACACGTTTGGGATTCATAGAAATGCAGAATGCGAGCCATGTCCCACTGCCCAATAACAGTGCCTGCTCTTGAGTCTGAATGGAAGTAAATCCCCACAGACATGTTCCAACATCTAGTGCAGGGGTTCTCAACAGGGGCAGTACCACCCCCACAGTGGGCATTCAAAGGATGCCAGGGGGTGCTGAGAGCAAATTAGTAGAGAGTGGGGCATTAGGTTACAAATGGGAGGTGTTTATCAGTCATGTTAATCAAATCTATCATCAAGTTCCTGTTTGCATTAAATTGTTTATCTAAACTCAATTATATGGGCTGACGCAGAAGTCAATTAAATTCAGCACAGAATTCTACATGACCACCCAATTTACTATCGTAACACAAACTGTACTTTAGGCATAAATAGATTCATAATACATATACACTTCAGCTCTTTTAAATTTGTCATAGGCTACATTAGGGGAGTGAGGGTATATAATACATTTTTGTTACAATTTTAATTGTTTATATTTTGTATTTATTGTTTTTAGATGTGTTTTTGTAATTACAAAAATGCCTTAGAAATCATGTTACATCTAACCACGGTAGTCAAGAAGATCCATGCTTCCACGTGCTTTAGTCTAGTTACAAATACCTCTGTTAAAACTATAAAAATAAATAAATAAATACATTTAGATTTTGACACTTTTTCTTTTTTTTTTTCTATGAAATAGAAATGAGTAAATCCTAACTTAAATTTTTTTTTAAAATAGGCTAAAATAAATTGTTTGAGTGTAAGAAAATATAACTGGTTTTGTTTGCCTTCAGAAATTCTGAAAGAGATGATAGAATTTAAATCAATAAGAACCTGATGAAAGGAGTTCCAGCTCAGTCACACTGTTATAATAATTTAGTCACATAAATTAGGTGTTAACTTTTTACTTTTATAGATGTTACAGATAACATTACTGTTGTTGATACCTGTAAATTTATGTGCACATCCTTCTCAAAATCAATGCTGTAATGTAGATAGACCATTTCAGTGGGACAAAACATGCAATGGTATTGGTCTTCTCACGTATTTTTTTAAATATAATAAGGGAAAGGAATAAATTAGCGAGACGTTCATGAAAAAAAAAGTTTGAGAACCACTGATCTAGTGGAAAGCCTTCCCATAAGAGTGGAATCTGTTATAGCAGCAAAGGGAGGACCAACTTAATATTAATGTACATGGTTTTGAAATGAAATGTTCAACAAGCAGTTTTTGGGTGTCCACTATTCACATTCTTTGGCCATGTCGTGTATTTTTCATGCTTAGTCAATGACTCTTTCAATAATATTGTCAGCTTTTAATAAAATAAAGTAAAGAAATAGAAGCAATGAAGTCAGTGATGATTCAGGGAAAGGATTAGACCAGTACAATGAGCGAAAAAGAAAAAAGGGACAGAGAGAGAGGTAACCATGGTAACCATGTCACGCCAGCATTTCACAGTGGGAGACATGTTGTCATGCTGAGAGAGAAACAAGCCCATGGGCTGCATGACAGGGCTCCCGGAGTGATGTAATCAATTGTATTTATGTTTACACACAGCCTCACAGGAGCAGTAAACTGTAAATGAAGACTACTGTGACAGAAACACTTAGAACTTCAAACAAATCCATGATCCAAACATATAGCTCACAGGCTAATCCAAGTTTGAAAACACCCCATGAAATCTCTTGCCAAGTGCAGATTTTTTTGCTGTGTTTATACATTTCCTTAAAATAGGAAGTTGGGGCGGGATATATACCGAAGGGCTCATCCTTATTTTTTTAAATAGCAAAAAGGCAGTAGTTATGTCACTTCCATTAATCACGATTTGCTAATTGCTATTCCAGGGGTCAGCAACCTACCGCATGCGTGAGGGTAATCAATGACACGCAAGCAACAGCGAGAGAGAGTATTCATATTTTATTAATATGAAGTCCCTCGCACCTGCATGCCAATCTTGATGTATACTCGACATGTTTTCATGAGTGAATGACAGCCAAAATGGCCTACATCCATTGACTCCAGTGGTTAAATCCATATCTTCAGAAGTAATATGCTAAATGTTGGTGACAAACAGATCAGCAGGTCATTGTAGGTCATTTTTTACCATAAATCTCCACGTTCACATACAAAGTGTGAAAAAAAATAGAAAGTGGAGATTTATAGAACAAATGGACTTAATTGTTGATCTGTTTCTCACCCACACTTATCACATCTCTTCTGAAGATATGGATTTAACTACTGGAGGCATATGGATTACTTTTATGTGGCTTTCAAGTTATTTTTAAAGCTTCAAAGGTCTGGTCACCATTAATTAATTTAATTTAATTTAATTTGACCAATTGTCACACATTATACATACATTTCTGCATATACATGGTGAAATTATTTATTTTTCATTAATTTGCATTGTAAGGGCCAAAAGAGATGAGTTGTGTTCAGCAGAAGACAGAAAGTCATACACATTTGGGATGGCATTAGGGTAAGTAAATGATGAGAGAACTTTCATTTTTGGGTGAACTATCCCTTTAAGGTAAAAAAAAAAACATGTGATACTGTATCTTAGACCTCACAGAAAACAAGTATGTCTGTATTTGCTTTTAAAATCCATAATCTATCTGTTGACGAGGTGAATATACCAACCCTATACGGTACATCCTTCCTTAACAGCTGTTTAAATATGATCTATTTTTGCAACCATTATCATGTATAGTGCACTAAGAGGTTAATGTTACCGCAGGCAGGTGTGTTTGTGTGAAAAAAGGCAGTTGTCTCTTGACTGGGATGGGCCCAGCTCAGATCCCATATGGAGCAATTCTTGTCCCCACTATCATTGTGTTCAGGATTAAAACAACCAACCTTGCTCTGATCTATATGCTCTGTAGCATATATATATATATATATATATATATATATATATATATATATACTGTTCCTGTGTCGAGTAACAGTAGGTCTATTCAAAGACAACACAGCACATCTGTGTAAATAAGTATGACCTATAATTGTAAGACTAATTGCTTATGTTCCTCATTTTGTAAGTCGCTTTGGATAAAAGTGTCTGCTAAATGACTAAATGTAAATGTATAATAAAAAGATATACAATCATGTTTTATGGGAAAAGGCATGTGTACCAGCAGGAAATGGCTGTTACTGCAGTCCTTTTTTTTTTCCTTGATTAAGGTACTGCATTAAGTACTTTAATCAACTTCAATCAATGGCAAAGTGGTCACAAGAAGTGAAGAGACATTTAAAGTGTAGCCCTCTGATTTAAAACAGTAAAAATTGAATTTCTTCCAGAATGTAGAGTATGTAATATGTAAAATTTCCAAAAAAGTTGGGACTATATGAAAAATGCTACTAAAACAAAAAGGAGAGATTTGTAAATTATATTTACCCTTTGCTATATTGAAAGCACTACAACTACACATTATATGATGTTTTTCCTTGTGAATTTCAGTATTTTTAATGTACAGTAATTTCAAATCATATGATTGCAACACGCTCCAATAATTTGGGACAGTCGAGAGTTTACCTTTGTGAAACATCACCATTTCTTCAAAAACACTTATTAAGCATTTTGGCATTGAATACACAAGTTTGTTAAGTTTAGAAAGTGGAATTTTCCCCCATTAATCCATTATTAAGGTCTTCAGCTGCACATTTGTATGGGGTCTTCGTTGCCATATTGCACGCTTCATAATGCACCACACATTCTCAATTGGAGATGGTCAGGCCAGCAGGCCAATCTAGCACCCGCACTCTCTGCTTATTCGGCCAGTATGTGGTTTGAAGATGTCCTGCTGAAAATTCCGGGATGTCCCTGGGAAAGACGGCAGTAAATTCTGCCCCCAAATTTTTACATATCTGTCTGCATTAATGGTGCCTTCACAGATGTGCGAGTTACCCATGCCATAGGCACTGACACAATCCTTGGCCTATACAGACTTTTCTATACTATCCTCTTTGGCCCGGATAACACAACAGCTTTGTTTTTCAAAAACATTTTGAAATGTGGACTCTTCAGACCAAAAATCACAGTTCTATCGGGAAGACACGCAGGCTTGAGTGAGGTTTAGGATGGCATTTATTTGATAAATGTAAAACAAAGTAATGTCTCTCTCTTTGGCGTAGGCCCCGTCCGGCGGTCCGAGGGAGTTGTGCCCGGAACCGTCATATCCTGCCGGAGATAGGAGGCAGGGGCGAGGAGCTTACCCCCGTGCGGGACAGGGCTCAGCTGGTGGTGGTGGGGTGGCGGCGGTTGCCTGTGTTTTAGCGCACTGAAACAGCAATGTGATAGATTGTGAGCAGACTTATAAAGCAATGGCTTACATGCGATTGGCTAGGAATTACCCCGCTAATGAAGTGATGATGTACAGCTGCTAGTCTTCCCGCTAGAACTAGGCTGCACTACGTTGCACTTCCATTTCCACTATTCTACTTTCCATCTAAGATGAGACAGACCAGGGAAGTTGGTAGCGCTTCTTGGCAGTGTTGATGTAGGGCAGGGGTGCCCAATACGTCGATCGCGATCTACCAGTCGATCGCAAAGGCAATGCTGGTAGATCGCACATAATTTAAATGTACTTTCGTTACATTTTAATAAAAATAAATATAATGTCTATCCTTCTTTTAGTTTCTGTCTGACTTGCACTTGACGAGTAAATATTAACCAGTTGAGGTTTTGTTTATTCAGTTGCCATGATAACTAGGTTTGCACATACGCGCCTTCCAAGGACTTCTGAGAACAGAGCGCGAAATTGCGATGCTACTGCCCGGATTAGGCAAAACTGTCTGATTCCATTCAGTGCAAGTCATCAGAATAATGGCTATTGTAATCTATTGTGCTGTAGGTGTTTTGGGTTTATTTTTAAAACTGAATGATATCAACATTGAACATTATTATATATTTTTTATTAATTAGAAGATGAATTCCATGTAGGGATACATGAAGTAGTCCCAAAAAGCATTTTCTTATTTTAAATGAAACTGTGTTTTTTTAGTTGGTAGATCTTATTGAGTTGGTCATTTAAAAGTAGATCATCACACAACAAAGTGTGGGCACCCCTGATGTAGGGCTTCTGCTTTGCATAGAAAATTCTTAACTTGCATCTGTGGATACAGCAGAGAATGGTGTTGACTAACAAAGGTTTACTAAAGTAATCCCAAGCCCATGTTCATGAAATCCATTACAGTTAGACAGTGACGTCTGAGGGGTCAGAGATCACGTGCATTCACAAGTGGTTTTTGTCTTGCCATTTACACACTGAGATTTGAGCAGATTCCTTGAATATTTTAACACTTTAGAGGGTGAAATGCCCAAAATCCTTTCAATTTGTCTTTGGGGAACATTATTCTCAAAGTGCTGGATTATTTGTTGAAGCATCTGTTGGAAAATTGTTTCGATTGATCTTTGCTCTTGAAGGACTAGGCTGTTGGAGGCTCCCTATATACTATGACATGATTGCCTCACCTGTTTAACCTGTTATTTTAACTCCTCAAATTGTTATTGGTCTTAAATTGCCCCAGTCTCTTGAAATTACTGTACACAAAAAAAATAGAAACAGTAAAACATCATATACTGTGTAGTTGTAGTGCCTTCAATATAGCAAAGGGTGAATATAATTTACAAATCACTCCTTTTTGTTTTATTAGCATTTTTCATACTGCATTTTTCATACCCAACTTTTCCAGAATTGGGGTAATATGGTAACCATTTTTTGCATTTCCTGATAAAAATACTAGTGTTTATAAGCACAAAACAATAGTGTTAGTGTTTCAGTTAAGCATAGGTTTCAGGCTTTAGTTCTGCGTAAACAAAAAAGTGATAGACACTTTTCTGTTGTCATGCCAGTCAATATGCATCTTGTTTTCTGTCAGCTGCACATAAGAATTAACCCATTGTAAAGGGGTTAATGGAAAGGAGGAGGCGAGAACCGGCTTGACGATATAAATAATATTTTAATAATAAACTGAAACAAAAGACAAACACACACATGACGGACATGTCCGTTAACGATCTCTCTCTCCCGCACAATCCTCTGCAGTCGACCTTTATCCCTCTCGGGAGGCTTGATTAGCCTAATACAGGACCGGGTGTGTAGGATCACTACCCGCCCCCGCCCTCCGCCCTGCCACATTCCTCCCTCGTTCTCTCAGGCTGGGGAGTCCCCAGCATGACGTACACCCCCCCCCCCCTTTCCCTGGGGGAGGGTGTGCCCTAAGCCCCGTCTGCTGGCAGGTCATCCCCGTCTACCTGGACGAGGGAGGGGACAAGGGGAGGGAAACAGAAATAATTAAACTGGGGGGGTTACTTCCTGTAACAGCGTAGTACCCCCCAAAAAAACACTGTAAAATTTAAAAGAGAGGGAAAAGGCCAACGTAGAGCGGCAATGAGAGAGAGAGAGGCGAGAAAGATGAAAAAAAAACGGGCGGATCAGAGGCAGACCTCCTGTCCCTGGCGGACGGAACGCCCCGCCGCGTTCTCGGGGAACAGAAGGGGTCTTCCCCGCCCCTGGCAGCGGTTCTCCCACTCCAGGCGGTCAGCAGTGAGCCCCTCCCTGCTTGCGGTCGGCGGTCTCAAACCCCACCGCATTTCAGTGGCTGGTAGGGAACTCCTCCGCCCCTGGCAGCGGCCCTGACCATTCCAGGCGGTCGGTTAGGAGCCCCTTCTCCCCTCGCGGTCGGCGGCCATCGTCCTCTTTCAGGCGGCTGGGCTCCTCGTCCCCCGGCAGATGGCCGCGGCTGCTTCGTTTGGGTGGACGGTAGTGGCGAGAACTATACTATGGCGTATCCCTCCTCCTTCCCGGTTTTCAGCACCAGTGTAAAGGGATCAATGGAGAGGAGGAGGCGAGAACCGGCTTGACGATATAAATAATATTTGAATATATAACTTAAACAAAAGACAAACACACACACACATATGACGGACATGTCCGTTAACGATCTCTCTCTCCCGCACGATCCTCTGCAGTCGACCTTTATCCCTCTCGAAGGCTTGATTAGCCTAATACGGGACCGGGTGTGTAGGATCACAACCCGGCCCCGCCCTCCGCCCTGCCACACACATTATTACTGTACATATAACTATGAACAGTTAAATATATGCAAGGAAGACAAGACCAATCATGACTCAAAACTCAAATAGATGTAAGAAAGATGACCAGTTACAAATCAGTTTGCAAATACCACTGTGACTGTGTAACCCAATATCACTGTGTCATCTGTCAGTTATATTTTGAATGCTAAACATTAAATCACTGTAAGTCACTGTGGTATGGGGGGGCGTGGTCGTGTGTCGGCCTGCGGGAGAGAGAGAGAGCCCTCTAACACCTGTGTCTTATTATAGTGATACGGAGAGAGACATTTAAGGGACGCCAAGTGTCGAGAGCGAGAGAGAGAGTGTCCAGAAAGCACGACAGACGAGAGAGTGCGTCCCAAGAGTGCTCACATATATATATATATATATATATATATATATATATATATATATATATAGCACTCTTGGGATGCACTCTCTCATCTGTCTGTTTGTAATTACAAACCAGGTGACAAGCCTTACCGCTCTCTCTCTCCCGCAGGCCGACACACCACCACGTCCCCCATGCCACAGTCACATTTTCAAACTTAACTCTTAAAGAAATATTCCGGGATCAATACAAGTTAAGCTCAATTGACAGCATTTGTGGCATAATGTTGTAACCACAAAATATATTATTTTCGACTCGTCCCTCCTCCTAAACAAAAGCACAAATCTGGGTTACGTTGAGGCTCTTAAAATGTAAGTGAATGGAGCCAATTTTTGGAGGGTTGTAAATGTAAACTTACATTAATTGAGTGAGGCACTTACATTAATTCTTCTGTTAAAACTCATGTATTTTTTGAGCTGTAAAATTGCTTAAATCGTCATTTTTACAGTCGTTTTAGGGTTTGTTGGCATTACCTCATCATGGCAACAAAGTTGTAAAACTGAATACATCTTTACACAGAAAAGTTAGTAAGCTATTTTAACACACTAAATTCATGTTAACATGCATATTGTTAATGTCTTGCGGCTATACTTTTAAAACAGTGAGTATGTTAACATTTACGGATTGGCCCCATTCACTTCTAGTAGGTTTTAATTAAAGTCTCTCCCAACAAGTGCACAAATAAATGTCGTTGTAATAGCACTTATATATTCTAGAAAACGCTCTGATTGAGCGTTTGAAGGATAGGAATGCATAAGATGCATTTAGGGTTTTTGGAAAGAGCCGATCCAGTTTATAATTATGTGGGAATACTGTGAATTGGTTGTCCGAAAAACACAACTTGACCCGCCTCTCTGGATTTCTCATTGGTTATCAGAGGCCTAAGCATTGAAGAACTTTTGTGGCATGTTGGAACATCACTTTTGCAAACCCTTGCATTTTTCTCTACATACTTGTGATGCACCAACTCAATAATAATGAATACATTTATTGATACAAAATGAACAGCATTTATTGACACAGCATAAACTTTTGTGTGAAAGTTCCCCAAATCATATCAACTCTTCATGTGCATAATTTAGTGCATAAATGCAGACACCAAATTTTCAGTAATGTGTTTGGTATTATTTTTTTGGAAAAGCTGCTCTTCCTCGTAGTGTGCCATTGTTACAACATTACTGAAACCTTTCAGTGTTGAATACAAACTGTTTAAGACTGAACAAACAATTAACAGCAATTTTCCAATGCAGATGAATCATATAAAGAAACTGCAGTTACACTACAATCTAATAGCTTGTGTTTGAGCAGTAACAGTAGTAAGACTCGGCAGATTCTTGTCTGTTTTGTGCAGCTGCACTGTGCTAAAATTTATTAAAATGGAGGCCAGATGGCTCTTTGCTTAGTACTCATCACACACACACACACACACACACACACACACACACACACACACACACACACACACACACACACAGACACACACACTGTGCTAACAAATCCAGATGTTTCCAATCTGGCCGTTTATCAAAACAAGGTTCACAGCAACATCCAGGCATTTGTATGCATGTGCATGTCTGTGTGTTTGCTAGCAGTTTAATTGAGGGACAGTTTAATTTAGTATGTTACTGTAAGTGTAATATATTTATGTGAATGATTGTTTGCTTGTCTATACAGTATATATATGTATTGCATACAGTACTGTGCAAAGGTTTTAGGCACTTGTGAAAAATGTTGCATAATGAAGATGTCTTTAAAATAATGCCATACATAGTTTTCATTTATCAACTAACATAAAAGCATAACATAAAAAGGCTAAATAAATATTTGATTTGGCCACCTTTGCCTAGGTTCTCCTAGGTACACCTGGACACTTGGTTGTTGGCAGATCATCTTCCAGAAAAAAGCCAGATTACAGGACACCAGATACACATTCACTCTGGGGAACACTGCAATAGAACACACCCTACACAACGACTACCTTGGTGTAAAAATCAGTGCTTCAGTTTTGGTCTGGCAATGAATGCACTAAAAGAGAAAGCTAGAAGAGCATTCTATGCCGTTAAGGGCAAATTTACCCAAGTTGACTTTCCTGTAACAATTTGGTGTAAAATCTTTGATAGTATTATAATGCCTATTGCTCTATATGGATGTGAGGTTTGGGGTCCACTCTGTCTGGCAGATTACTCGAGATGGGACAAACACCCCATAGAATCCCTGCATGCAGAAATCTGTAGAAACATTCTAAGAGTTCAGAGAAGAACACCTACTAATGCATGCCGGGCCGAACTAGGCAGATACCCCCTAATTATACATATTGAAAAACGATCCCTCAAATTTTGGACACACCTAAATCAAGTTCCCCTAACACACTGCAACATGAAGCCCTTAAAACCCAAGAGCTGAAGCCTAAAGCCAGTCCCCTTTGTCAGCTGGCTCTGAAACTCACAAAACCACTAACAAATAACAAACACCAGTTTCAGACCAGCACTGCTGAACTAAACCAAATCATAAAAGAAAGCAAAAATTCATATTTGGACCATTGGGAAAATGAAAATACAATTATCGGGCCCTAAACAGAACATATAATCTGGCAGAATATCTCCACACTGTAAGAGATCCAAAACAGAGATGAATCCTCACCAAATACAGACTCAGTGATCACAGTCTGGCCGTAGAAAAAGGCTGACACAGACAAACATGTCTTCCAAAGGAAGAACGAGTCTGTCCTCACTGTGACACTGGTGAGGTCGAGACAGAAGTGAGAGAGAGAGATACCTCCACAAACTCTCAAACCTCATGCCACAGTTTTCCAGTTCAGCAGAAACAAATCAGATGCTGGTGTTACTGAGGGAGGACCATCATGCACCAGTTGCAGCTAAATTCATTTTTGAGATGCACCTCCTCAGAAACCAATTACTGCCTTAATGTACTTCATTCACAGTACTTTTATTTTCTTATGTTCATAATGTCGTGTTACAATCATGCCAATAAAGTATTTTAAAATTGAAATTGAAAATTGAGAGAGAGAGAGATGCTTAGACTGTCACCCTTTCCAGCTGTTGACAGCAGGAGCCTCCAGTTCATTTAACATTTAGTCAAGCCTCACAAAGACATTTACCCATAGTGCAGCTGCTGCATTCCAGTCCGATTGTATGAACAAACCCTACTGTTTCAGAAATAATTTCCATGGAAAATTCAAGCAGTGGTGGTTGTGCTTGGTGCCCTAGGTGAGATATGACGTGGTGCCCCCTATATATATATATATATATATATATATATATATATATATATATATATATATATATATATATGGCATATTATACATGTACATGTACATTATATATACAGAACTTAAATTGCACAATTAAATCAGTCAATACAGAAAGAAAATGGCAGAAAATTGCTTTTTTCTGCTTGTGCTATTACACAATTCCTAATTTCAAATTTAACACTCCCCTTCTAGATTTCACTGATGCAAAATCATCAAAGAATTTGTCAAATCTGCCCAGCAATCACATGTTTGATACTTATTTTTTGATACACCAAGCTCCTCCAAGGTTATCTCAGAATCAACTTATTCAGTTAAGGCAGTTCTCATAGTTCCACAAAGTTTCTAATATCTTCATCAGTAGACGAAGATGTGGAACTATAGAGATCAAGATAGAACTCTTTAAAAGCATTATTAATATCAATGGTCGAGGTAAATATTTCACCAC